>NC_062532.1:11450553-11465553 GCF_022655615.1 Tachysurus fulvidraco
ATTGTAAAAATATATATATATTTTATATCTTACATAGTTTAAAATAAGCCAATACATTTCCTCAGTGAAGGATACAACTGAGATAAAGGGTCTTGCTCTAGGATCCAAACATAGAAGTTTGGATGTGCTGGGATTTTTTATACACAACCTTTAATCTGTAACCATAACCAGGTTGCCTCTACTTCAGTATTGACGCATTTTACTCAGTAACCATCAGTGAACGTAGTGGTGGCTCAGGGGTTAAGGCTGTGCCTCACATTTCAGTAGGTTTTGTGTTCAAATCCCAGCATTGCTCATTTGGATATTGCAGTGCTTTAATAGAAAGAGAAGTCTATTTTGTCACATACATTACACCACAATGAAAATCTTTTTTCACATATCCCAACTTTTGAACGTTGTGGTCAGAGCGCAGGTCAGACATGACACAGCACCCCTGGAGCAGAGGTGGTTCAGGGGTTTCCCCAACAGTGGAAGATTAGTAGCTAGGACTTGAACCCCAATTCTACGAGCAACAACCCACAGTCTTAAGCACTCGGGCCATCAGTATTTTAATTTAAAATGGGCGATATGTTATTTATCTTGATAAATAAACATATATTGTTAGTGTTCAGGAAGAAAAATAGAAATCACTGTAGAAAACTCTATATACAAGCAATAAAAATTAAAGTTTTCAGAGAAACTGAACAAAGCTGTTGTAATGATCCAATTTGTCATCTTTGGGACAGATTTGGGACTGATGTACAGTAGCAGTCGAATTTAAATATTGAGCTGTATTTCACCTCCTACAGATGACTTTTGCTTATTCGGTTGATAAATGAGTTTCTCTGGAAACTGGAAACTACCCCGTATAACGTGAAGCCTAAATTCTTGAGCTTAACTCAGATGCTGTGTTTTGGTGCTTGGATTCATTAATAAAACTGTTTAGCATTGCTTGTTTGTTCAGTATTATGGGAAGTTGAAGCATCTGAGTTCATTAGAAAATAACAGCAGGAAAGGGCATGATTGTCATTAGTGTAATGTTGGAAAGGTCTAAAGCAGTGTGCTGTGTTGAGGCTTAATTGATTTTTGTTTTTTAACCAGGTTTCGAGGGTCAGATCATTACTAACGGATCACCAAATTCTCGGGTCAATGGCCACTCCACCCAGTCGGCACACTCTGACCACAGCAGCCAAGATACCAGCACACAGGTGTGTGTGTGTGTGTGTGTGTGTGTGTGTGTGTGTGTGTGTGTGTGTGTGTGTGTGTGTGTGTGTGTGTGTGTGTGTGTGTGTGTTAAATGGACAAATGGGTGCACACAGAAATATCACACACAAATTCCATTTGCTGTCATACACAATTCTATTATACACATGTTGTGTATGTGTGTGTAGAACTCTGAGGATGGAGACAGCCACTCGCTGGACCCTTTCGCAGAGATCGGCCTGAGACTGAGCCCCACAGCGGCGGAGGCCAAAGAGAAAGCTCATGCCAAGCGTGGCAAGAAGAGGGCACCACAGATGGACTGGAATAAGAAATATGAGATTTTTAGCAATTTCTGAACATACAGACATACATCTCACACACCCCACTCCAGACTTCCCCAACATGCTACATTCAGCCCTCTGTTGTAAATGACTGCTTTTAATGGTGAAGGCTGTTATTTTTGTAGAAAAAGAAAACCAGGCAAAAATATTTTTAAAGGACAATTGGAGCAGGCAGAAGGGAAAAGCTTCAGTCTATTTTTTCACTCATTTTTAACCGGATTAAAAAAAAACTCTCTGAATTTAGAACTGTGATGAAAAAGGGCCAACAAGAACAAAAAGAAGGGAAGAGAAACCAGGGCTCTGTATGTTTTTTGTGTATTGCTCTTACTTAAGTTTACTGCTTCTGCTGTAACCACTTCAGACTTTTTTGTTTTTTCAGAGTTTTTACAAGAGCAGTAGATCTTAATCCAAAAAAAAAACAAAAAAAAAAAACAGAAATTTAAAGCCTGACAGTTTTACATCACGGTGTCTCAACAGCACTGCTCTCTACTCTGAATGAAATCTTGAGGAAAAAGCATATTAGCACCTTTTAGCTCAGACCCTTTAAGAAGGACATGTAAATTTGCAGTGATAAATGTTTTTTATAAATCAGTATTACATATAAAGGAATTGGTCTGCATTCATTTTTGAGACATGTTGTTACATTACATGAAAAGTGCTTTGTTAGGAACAGAAAGAAAGGTACAAACCTTTAAAAGTGTGTATCTTATGACGATCAAACACTAGAGGGCGCCGTTGAAGTCGTTTTATTTTCACCCTAGAGGTAACATGAGGACAGAAGCAGAACTTCCAGTGTTAACCACTAGAGGGAACCATTTACAAGTCACTTGATTAGATTTTGTTTGTAAAAACGGCCATGTGTCCTAAATCCAGTGTAACGTCTAAACAACACTTGTAGAGATGAGACTGAAACGCAATATAAAGCAAAATTCACAAGACTATATCAAGAAGAAGTAAAGGACTAGTGACCAGTGTAACCTAAACAAATGACTGGAGCTTTACAGACTCTGATGTGCTGATGCTTGTGGCTGCAGTGTGTATTATCTGATTCACGAACGGATGAAGGACGTTAAGAACTCATACATGAGTGAGGAGAAGCTCATGCCGGATCAATAAGCTAATGAGAATTAGAGACAATTGGAACATCTGTTGCTTTTAAGGCAGCAGCTCTTGTAGAAATGGACACTCAGAGAATCAGACAGTCCTAAACTCTTGAACTGTGGTACAGTCCAAAATGTTGGGGCTCTGTTGGATCACTAAGTAAAATCAGCTGCGATGTGATGACGTACTTCTCATCTTCATATATATAAAACATCATTATTTTACGTTATACCCATGCATATTAGAAGCGTTGCTGTAGACCATTTACACATTTTTTTTTACTCTTCCATGGATTCCTTCTCATGTTTGTTAGCGTCATTGTGTTTGCTGTAGTGTTTTTTTCTGTTCTGACAGTGTATGCATTCAGAGTTCTGCTGTATGCTCATGTATATTCACTATGGGAATATATGCCAGGTTGCTTTTTTTTTTTTTTTTTTTTTTGGCAATAAAGTGTGATATTCGCACATGCTGACATTGTGACCAAGTGAGATTAGCATGAGCAATACTGAATAATCATTATCATGCTGAAAAAAATAATTCAATAATTCAGTGTTATAAAGGAGGCAATTCCTAATTCAGCCATAAAACTGATTGGTTCTCTAGACACTAGAGTTTCCCATCTACATAAACCTTTATTATCCTGACTAAGCTCCCAGGCTTGTTCTCTGTGTGTGGCAAGAGATTTTCCTCCATAACCTCCCCCTCCTCTTCCTCCTCAGCTCCACATGTTGAGATCTGCTACAGGGCTTTTCCTCATGTCTTACCTTGCAGCAGCTGCATTAATATCTCTATAGCTGAGCAGATTCAACAGAGCAAGTCTCCTTGCTCACCCAGCAGCAGCAGATCTAATAAACTAAGATCAATCCTACCTACATTTCATTCCTATCAATAAAAACCCGTTAAATTAATTTTAAATTAATTCAGAGTTTTAATGTTTAAAATAAAGATGTAGTAAATAATTTTTCCTCTCCTAAGGGGTAGCATTGTTTTATTATGGACAACAATCAAACTGCTCATCTGGGATTTTCACATAAATTCTGTAGACGTTTACACAAAATAGAGCAAAAAACAAAAAAAATGCCATTGGGAAAACGTTCTGTGGGTCAAAAACATTTTGTTAAGAGCGGTCCAGGTCAGAGGAGAATGGATAAAGTGGTTTGAACTGACAGGAAGGCTACAGTAACTGAAATAATCAGTATTTACAACCATATTGAGCAGAAAAGCATCCTAGGATCTACAAACACATTGAACCTTGAGATGGTTGGGATGGAACAGCAGAAGACCACACTGCGTTCAAGAACTGTAAGCCAAGACCAGGAGACCAGTCAGAGTCTGCAGTGGGTAAAGGATCATTCAGACCTGGAAAATGATTAGCACTTTAACTACTTGTTAAACCCTTGTTTATGAATTTCAATTTTTCCAGTGGGATCCTATTTGATTTTAGAATCTTATCAGAACTCTAATGTCTTGTTATCTGAAAGTTCTTGTGAATTAATGATAGTGCTTTAGGGGATCTAAGCTCTCAGGGTAAGAGGTAGGTATACAGTAAGACTCTTTTCTGTTCTCATCCAGCTGGTGGAATGAACTTTGATGGTTCCCAGGAATCCCTAGATGTCCGAACAGCTGCGTTATTTTGAACATAGCATAAATAATTACGTTGATACATTCGTTGGCTCTTTATATGTTTTCCGATCAACGTGTAAAATGATATCTCTGTCCTCTGTACTCCAGAATCCAGTCTCATGTTGTTTATGATGTTACTGCAGGTTGATCAGTGTAAAAAAGGTCATTCTTTATTTAAAAATAAATACAAAAGAGTACAAAAAAGAATACAATGGAAAAGTTCACCTGTAGGATTAAAGATCCCATATAGACCTGAACAGGATATCAAATGGATCCTGTTCAATGACTTGTAGAAGGATATTTATGTATATCGGAGTCCTATGGGGGTCAGCATGGGGTCGACTAGCTGGTGAAAGTTATGCTGTATTATTCCACACATCGTTTGTCATTACATATTTGTACCACAGACGTACATATACATAGTTCTATTATAGAGCTCTAAGCTGTAAGCTGAGCTTTCTTCACTTTGCCTCTTTCGCCTCACACTTTCAACTCTTACACACAGGGGACACTCACACAGGTACTTGTATAGTACTGATCTCTGTCTTTTCACTTTCAGCCCAGGTCAGACTGAGGTCTAGCAGCAATGTTTTACAGTTTCTGCACAACACTCACACCAGTGACACATTCATGTCATGATACACCCATGTACACAAGATGTCAGTTTAGTCTGTGGCTTCACATGTTAGTGTTAAACACAAAAGCCGGTGAGTCAGAGTGTGACTACAGCTACTGTTATTAAAAGATTCATCGATTCATTATGGAAGAGCGAAAGGTCAACCATGGGGTAGAAAGGTTAGCAGCGATGAGACTGGGCAACACTCCAGCCACAACCCCTTTCCTACCACCAAGTGTAAACAATACCAGCATGACACTGTTGTGTGGTGAGAAACATGTAGCATCATAATAAAAAAGCACCACTCTAAATGGATGAGGTTATTTATTTTTAAGGCAAAATTTTGTGTCACCATGTTGTGAACATAACAAAGTGAATACAGTATATTCACAAAATATTTATTCAGAGAAAAACAATACGCAGAAACAGCAAAAGTGTGTGAAAAAGTACTTTTGATTAAAAAGAAGTATGGATATAGGACACGGGAGATTTATACCTAATATCCTCATGCTGTATCTTTTCAGCACACTTACACTTACTGTTGGCCTTTACACCAGTACACTGTAATAATTGATTTATAATCCCTTCGCTATCCTTAAGACGATGGATTCCTCATGAGTTTGTGCCTCATGGTGTCTGAGAGGGTTTTTTTTCCACAGTTGCCTCTGGCTTGTGCTCATGAATAATCAATATCCAGAATTCTGTAAAACAAATAAACAAACAAACAAATAAATAAATAAATAAATAAAATGCTTTAAAATTCAAATTCAATTCAGTTCATTTATAAATTTGAAATTTCCTTTGTCACAAGAAACATCTACAATATTCTAACTAGAATTTCTCTCATATTTTCGATTATAGATTCCTACAGGACATAAATATTGTGTAGAATCACCTCTACAAGATTTTTAACATTGTTGTAACCCAGTTGTGTTCCAGTTCAGGTCCATGTGAAAATTTGAAGAATCCAAAAGGTGTATTTTTACATTTTTTTATTCATTTATTTAAATCAAATGGTAGCTTGCAATTTAATCTTTACGAAATGGACTGTTTAAAAGTTTGAGATCCATGACTTTTTACCCAATAATGACCAACACAGATTAAAAAAAGGTTTCTTAAGATTTATTTATTGGTCCTACAGAACAAGCTGAAACACCAAGAGGATTTTTTGAGTGAAAGTTTAGATCCAATAAACATGTAAACGGCTTTTTTCAAAATCCCAGTTGACCAGACAGACAAGTCCATTTTAAAGTGCATCATTAATTTCCAGTGACACGCTGTATTGTACCCTGTTATTCACGCTTCCTGTTTGCTGTTCAACCGTAGCAAATGATTTTGATAAGAAGTCACCTTGTCATAACTGTGATGCAATAACATTCACTTACATTCGTGTCACCATATCAACCAACACCACAAAGCTAAGTACTTACGCAACAGGCCAGGTATGCCCAGACACACAAAACACACACACACACACACACACACACACACACACACACACACACACACACACACACACACACACACACACACACACACACACACACACAAACATTTGTTACAGTTCTCAAGAGTCCTCAAGACTGCTGCATGTCCATTTTGTTTAGAGGTTTAAACAAACCTAATGAATTATCACTTTAATTATAAACCGGCGTTCAAATCGGACCTCAGACCCAGACTGAACTTTTACAGAAATACTACCTGGGAGGACAGAATGCAGTGTGCACTTTGCTTCTGTGCTAAAAATACTGAGTCAACCATACTGCATTGAAAAAGCATTGATATCGTTGCTTAGGTAGATTCTTGAAAAGTAGAACTTGATTATTTTCAAGGTTAAAGGCTTTGAACTAAATTTAGTATTTTGAATATAGTACATATAATCAGTAGATGGAATATACACTCACACAAGCTGAATATCTAAATAAATAAACAAACAAACAAACAAATAAATCTTTTTTTTTTACTATGGATTTACCTTTTACTAATTATTAAAATCTTATCACAGAATATACGCTCAAGCCAACACCCGCAAACTGATAATACCTTTCATTTAACAAATAATGTCATTCTTCATAATGTGAAGTTTATTAATTATTAGTTTTACTTCTCATTACTTATCTGAAAAGCAATACAATTCAGTCATGCGTGCACTTTTATTGATTTTCACAGTCAGCTTACGATTACGATAAGACGTTTTTCGGTTTCATCTATTGACTTCAGAGGTTCCCCGTGCCAACAGTAAACATTAAAACACAGTATACACTCTATAGGGGAGGTGTCACAGTGACGTTTTTAAAGGAATGTTACACACCAGTCAGTGCTTGTGGACAGATTGTGATTTCAGTTGTGATTACATTACAATAGCCTGTGTTTCCTATAGTTTGTGTATGTTGTTGCCATGGTAACAGTGATACGGTAAATATACTGTAGTTATAGGTATGTTTATAGCACATACCCTCTGCAAACTTTAGTTTATAGTAATAGACATCTGTATATTATGTTCATAGCACATATACAGTACATTCATCTGTATATTATGTTCATAGAACATACATATCTGTAAATTATTGTTTATAGTAATAGCCATATATTTTATTACAGCACATATCCTTCTGTAAATCTGTATATTGTTCATAGTATGCACACAACTGCAAATTACTCCATATTACCACTTAACTTATTTAAATCTTGTACAAAAATACTATTGCACTCTGGTTAGACCTAAACTGCATTTGTTGCCTTGTACTTGTACATGTGTAACGACAATAAAGTTGAATCTAATCTAATCTAATCTAGAGTTACTCAAAACTTACACGCTCAAAACTTTCAAACTACACAAATTACAGGTTACACTTTACATGACTGGAAATTTTTTAATTGGCTACTCTTTTACACAGCCATTACTAGCCTGGGCTTTTTTTTTTTTTTTTTTTTTTTTTTTTTGCTTTTTTACAGACCAGCAGCACCAACAAATCATATATTTATATAATATATATAATCACATATTTCATAGTATTGGTCATTTGATTAGTTTTGTGTTTCTTAATTGAATAGAGATCAATATGTTTTGTTTTTGGTTAGTCCAGACATGAACCCACTACAGCATTAGGGACTTCTTTTTTATATTATATATTATATAACTATGAAATGGATTCTTGTTATGGTGTTGATGAGATAATGTGGCATATGATAAAAAACCTGTGGAGCAGAAGGAGAGGAGAGAACATTTTTTCATTTTTTATTGTGGTGCTTGTCTGATTATGTAAAGACGTATTAAAGAGCGGAACAAGTGCCTGATTCATTCCCACCTTGATAGCACATGAGTAATACCCCATTTCATGCCTATGCTTACTACCTGTCCTAATCCACATACTGCTGTGAAATGATAGTTTGTCTAAATCTATGTCAACCACAGTTTGCCCTTGATAAGGTTGCATTTTGGTCAAAATTAAAATATCACATGAAGCATTAGTTCATAAATTCCTGGCGTTATTTAAAAAAAATTGCCCCACAATATCATCTTATTGCCGTAACTCAGCTAAATTTAATCTCAACTCAATTTCCACACCACCTTCTGAGCTGTTCGGGTATGTGTGCGTAGATTTGGTTTGGAATGGGTGTAATCTGTTTGGTGCAATATATATACACGCTTAAAACATGAACCAGTGCCTAAACAACCTCAAACAACCAGGCCAACTGGCCACAGAGCAATTTTCCTGCCCATTTTCTGAAAAATTCCATCTCCTTGGTTTGGCTAGTAGTTAGTATTCATAAGTGGTATGATGATTAAACAGCTCAGATAAGGTTTATCAAAAAAAATGTTCAAATTCAATCCATTTCCTCTGTTTTGAAGAATGGTCGCTATGGTGACATCAACATCTGGAACTGTCTGAAAAACCAGGCCGCCGTTTACGCTCGCTTACTTAGTTTGTTTTTTAAGCAGATTCCAGAAAGACAGTGTGTACCTGTGTGTGTGTGTGTGTGTGTGTGTGTGTGTGTGTGTGTGTGTGTGTGTGTGTGTGTGTGTGTGTGTGTGTGTGTGTGTGTGTGTGTGTGTGGTTTTTATACAGTATATAGTCACCACTCACTGAGCACAATGCAAGAAAGAGCACAAGATCAAGCTATAAATATTACCTGATATACAAATCAGGTAATGGATGTAAGCAGTTTAAAAAAT
Source organism: Tachysurus fulvidraco (assembly GCF_022655615.1). Lineage (NCBI taxonomy): Eukaryota > Metazoa > Chordata > Actinopteri > Siluriformes > Bagridae > Tachysurus > Tachysurus fulvidraco. The sequence goes on from NC_062532.1 coordinate 11,459,594, forward strand.
ATCATTAAGCACATTTACGGCCATAACTACAACTTTCCAGTCTCAAACCGTTTCTCAGGAATTAGACGCATGAGCGCACTATCCCTCCACACTGTGAGGAGGATAGTAAAACAGTCAATGTTTCCTTTAAAAAAAAAAAAAACAGACTATTTATAATATGTCTGTATGTTTGAGTTACAAATGTGGTTGCAGTTCTGGAAGCACTTCCTTTTCCCACAGACCATTCAGGTCCTCAATCGACGCTTCTGGATTTTTCTCTAACAGTATTCACTTCCTCAACCGGATTTTTGCACAAACTATAATAAAACTAAAACTTCACTTTATTCCTAAGTCATGCTGTATTCATGACCTCATGTCCTTATTCATATTGTTTATACTGCATCATTATTAATATACTATATTTTTTATTATATTTACTGTACATTTTCCCTTTTCCTACCTGTAAAGTTCAATTTGATTCGATTTTTATTTTATTTTTATTCTATTTTTACCGTCCAACATGGGCAGTAAGGGTCAGATTGTGTATCTAACTAATAAGATTTTGAATTAAAATAATATCACTTATTACATGTAATTTACACAGTTTTAATCTACACAAATCTGTTTTGGTTTTCATTTCAAGCGATGCTTATAATTCCGGAGAGCACTTTCTGTACCTCTTGCTATGCTTCAGACCTAGAGGTAGTAAGACGGTAACCGTGGCATTTACCCCAAAACACAGTGAGGAAAAGCCAGAGGGAGGAAAAAGTGAGGGAGAGGGAGACATGTGAAGAGGAGAGGAAGGGAGTCTGGGTCTCCATGGAGACGTAGGGCTGTTTTTGTTAGCGTGGTGTGTGTGAGTCAGAGGAGCGGTGAGTCACAGTCAGGAGGGAAACTCTTCTTGGAGCCAAATAAGGACAACCAAATGCAGAGAGAGAGAGAGAGAGAGAGAGAGAGAGAGAGAGAGAAAGAGAGAGAGAGAGAGAGAGAGAAAGAGAGAGAGAGAGAGAGAGAGAGAGACGCACACAAAGACAGTCTGAAACAGAGAGGCCTGGTCTTATCTCTCTGCAAGCGAGTGGAATCAGCCCTACCCAATTTGTTCACACCTCAGTTTACAATGCAAATAGTTCACTCTACATTTGTCTTGTTGCTCTGAAACATATCACTAAAGCACCCTCGTCATCTTTATTTGCTCCTTCTCACCTCCTTTCTCTATTAGCTTCCTGCTAGGCTAGCTCTGTGTTTACTTAAGCCCCGTGCTCTGTTAGGAGTGTATACGAATATTGGCAGCCGGATTGACTTTGAGGCTCGGTACATTTAGGCTGAGGTTTACATGAAGCGGCTTCGTCTGTCCTGGGTAATGTGAGTTTTGGCTAGCTTAGCTCTTCAGGAAACGTGGATGTCACAGCTGCATTGGACCATCAAAAGCGGGTCCATCTTGGGATTCGCAGATGAACGTCGTAAAGTGTTTAACAAGGGCGGGATGCACAGCAGTTGACATAGCCGTTGAAATAAATATTAATTCTACGGCTCCGTGGCTGTGATTTACTAAGTTAAAAAATGAGCTAATTAGCATAAATAATGTGATAAAGTACATAAACTTGATGGGCAAGTTGTAGGTTATTTATGAGGTGATGACACCATGTGTAAAGTATGAAGTGTAGGTTTTCACACTGAAGTCTCGTCGATGTGTTAAACTGAAACTACCCAGAGATACTGTATGCGTCATTGCTCTTCAAGCATAATGCTGACTAAAGAGGATGAGCAGCTTCAAAATATGATATGAATGCAAAAGTGAGTCTGAAGTGAACGGAAATTTTTACACTTTGTGAATGCATTTAGACTTTAACTGTGAAGTAAATCCAATATAAAAACCAGCTTTACTGCAGTAGTATGCCGTAATTTGGATCTACTTCCTCATTAGCTGATATACTGAGAGACAATTCTAAGAAATACTAAGAAAATAATTGTTTATTTTGAATTTTTCTTTAGATTGCATATACAGGCTTATACAAATCTAATAGCTGCCCTTCAGTTGTATTCAGTCAACTGTGGCGTTTAAGCTTTTAGGTAAGCTAGTAGGTCATATTGGAGAAGCTGAATTAACATATAAGAGCTATAGAGATATAAGCAATATAAAGCACAATTAGTATTCAATCCCTGCAGGGTTTTAAAATAAAATATTTGTACAGAAGTGAACTCAAATCTGTGATATTCTACAGCTTGCAATTTTTCAACATCAACGCAGATTTTCTGCTGATTTGGGCCGAGACGTATTGTGCGACATCTTCACCGCACGCATTTTTACCAAAGCCATCTTCCGTTCATTAGCGTCGATCATGAGTACAACTAGAAAACTTTCTAGAAAAGTTTCAGAAAATCCAAGCATTTTTGACAGCAACGATCAGCAAAAAAAAAGAGCATGGTGTTTTTGCTCCTTTGAAAGACACGGTCACTCTTGGATCCTTTGATTAATCAGCTTGTATGTTTTGCAGGCATCAGTAGGTTTGCATTTGTTTTCACACACAAATCTCGAGTAGAATCAGCGCCTCATTACAAACGCACTGTAGTAAATAAAGGAGTGTAAGATCAGCTGTTTTACCGTTTATACAGTCTGTTCACAAACCTGTTACTGAGGCTTGGAGGTGTGAGGTATAAGATGTTTTCATAAAACAACAGTCACTAAGCAGGTTGACTTTCACCGAACTGTTGCATTATGAAAAGGTGATAAAGATGCATCAGCTTTTTTGATCCTCGGGGAAGAAAAGAAACCAATAAGTGTCACCTTATGACTGTGAACAGCTCTGTATGGCAGCTGAGATCAACTCCAATGCAGAGCCACATAGATTGTTCATGTATGTGACACAGACCAGGCCGCCTATTCATAAAGCTTCTAAAGATGATCTCAGACTACCCTTATTTAGCTTCAAAATGTCTAACTAGGAATCTTAGCTCAAGAGTGATTCAGGACCAATCTCAGAGCAACTCCGAGCATAGAAAAATACAAACACTTTAACTTAGGTAGGAGGCGGGGCTTAACCCAGTTACTAGGTATGACACGTTCTTTTGAAGACTGTGATTGGTTGTCTAATAAAAAAAGTCTATTATTACCCTTTACATTGTCTCTATGAGGTTATATTGTGTAGAGGTTACGTATGTGAGCGATCATATTAGAAATGCGCTAACATCTGTAAGTTACAAATGTTACATTGGTTACAGAAAATGGCAAATTATATCATTTCTGCTGCTATGTCATTTCGGCTATGTTTTGGAGATGTTAGCATATTTCTAAAATGCCATAGCGGCAGAATATAAGGCATTTCTGCACTGTGCCTGAGATGTTATCCCTACACAATGTAATCCGTAGCATCTTATTAACTCACTATCCATTATTAAATATTCTATACAATACATTTCTCCTCCTTCTTCACCTTTCGGTCATTTACTCCTCTGCTTAAGAAACTCTTAATCCTCTTGATAATCCTTCTCACTACTCCTAACTCTTTTTGACCTTTTGAGCTCTTTTAAGCGTTAAGATGCTTTGTGAATAACTTTGATCTTTACTTGGATCTTCTTTTTAAATTTATGTAGAAACACCAACATTTCTAACAACTTTTTTAGAATTTTGTCACTAGAACAAACTCTTTACACTACGTAGTCAGGAGCGAACGCATGAAGTTTATGTTAGCAGTTAAGGGTGGTGTGTGGGTGTGCAAGAGAGAAGAGTGCACTATTAAAAACCAAAGATCAAACCTACCACAAAGAATGAGGGGGTAAAACACAAGAGCATTGTTTCATCTATCAGCTTCCCTTATTCTATGAATACGTGTTTTCGATTCATGCCACTTACATCACGCTATGTTTTTTTTTTCCAAGTAATGATGCCACAACAATTCCGCTTTCAGGATGCATTCGCAGGCTATATTCATCAGCAGTCGATGACCGCATTCATTACACAACACGAAACAAAAACTGACCACCAATCTTCTCTGAAATAAAACTACACCATAGTCCTGGTCTGTGTTATCTGAGAACAAAACGCAGCATCCATTTAAGGATACTTCAGTGAGCACTTCTGTCTGTAAGCAGGTGCACCACAAGATATCCTGGAACATTGCTTAATTAAATGTACTAACATTGATTAACATGTATAATCAATATTTGTACAAATGTTCCAGTATCTCCTCCTCAGGGTTTCTAATCTGAACATACATCATGATCGTATCATTACCGCAGAAATAGGGCTATCCGTCATTTTGAAGATAAGAAATTTCTGTTTTAGAAACACAAACAAAATGAATACACTCCCATGAAACACACAATAAAATGAGCAATGATTCACACAGTGTCAAGTACATAGAGACTGCAGCGTACACTAATTGTACTAATACGCTAACTGTGGTAAATGTACATTTTTAAACAGATTTTTAAACAGATCTTTGGTGAGAGACGTTCGTATATTGATACATTATTGATGCATTATTATAGAAAAAACTTTTTTTTTTGCTTCACATCTAAAGGGTTGGGGGTTTGATTCCTGCCTTGTATCTGTGTGTGTGTGTGTGTGTGTGTGTGTGTGTGTGTGTGTGTGTGTGTGTGTGTGTGTGTGTGTGTGTGTGTGTGTGTGTGTGTGTGTGTGTGTGTGCGTGTGTATATCCTCTGGGCACTCTGGTTTCCTTCACCAGTTCAAAGACATGCCTTTTAGACTGACTGGTATCTCTAATTTGTCTGTATTGTATGTGTATGTGTATGTCTATACAGCATGTCCCCCGCCTTCTTCCCTGAGTCTCCTGGTATCGGCTCCAGGATTTCTTCCACTAAATTTTAAATGCATTGAATTGGCTAAAGAGAGGAGCGGTATTAATTCCAGCACCACCATCTGAAAGTTGGCTGTAACGACATCATCAGGCTCAATTGCAGAACTGAGCAACTGTTAATGCGCTAACATTCACCTAACTACGGAATAACATTCCCCAACTCTGAATATGCTTTTTACACTTAAACAGAATCCAGGGTTATCTTGTTTATTTCACACTGCCCATACTTTCCCCAAGCTTATAACATTTAATCCTGGATATTCATAATCTGATGTTTCACCCTGTACATTTCTAAACCCTGTTTTAACGTTCTTCTTTGCATATTTGTACCATCAACAATGATTGGAATTTTTTAAAAAAATCTGTTCTCTGTCCATGCAGGTATTATCTTTCACTTCTTTTAATCTTTTTATTTAATTTTGTCTCATCTTTAATGATATTCCACTAATGTTTCAGTTATTCCATTAGATTCCATTTGATTCAATTATTGTTTGCACACCATATCTGCATACTTCACACAGCTGCTGCTACTGCACAAGTGTATGTATATATATATATATCCGAGTGAATATATGTTTATTAGAACCCTCTTTGTACTATTTTGTGTATAGTCCTGTAGTGTTTTGTATTGTCTTATTGTCCTTTGTCTCACATTGTTTGCACCAAGTTGTACAAGATGTGCTTTACGTGACTAGAACTTTAAGTCCTTAGCGCTTTTATTTTAATTCCTTAGCTCTGTGTTGTTTTATGTAGCACCATGGTCCTGAGGAAACGTCGTATCATATCATTATGTACGTCAGCTATATATGGTTGAAATTACAATAAAAGCTTCTTGATTTGATTGAAATACTCGCTTATTTGTGACTGGGCTATCCAGTTTGTCCTTAGCAGACTTTTCTGACCATAACTGTAAAAATAAAGCTGTCAACTCCCCTTTTCACTACCCTTTTACAATATTTTAGATTTTTCCTTCAGACAGGTTTCTGTCACTGCACAAAGTATGTGAGACCCACACTGTACAATATCTGCTTCTGTGCATCGAATTATAACAGTCTAACACTGCTTCCAAAAAAAAAAACAGCACTAAGCCTACATTTAAATTACAGCATTTACAATTATAAAATCAATATTGTTCTGAGAATAATGTAATGCACATATTTTTTA
>NC_062532.1:11468053-11503053 GCF_022655615.1 Tachysurus fulvidraco
CTGAGTTAAGGGCGGTGTTCAGGGGTCCAGCTGTGGCAGCTTGGTGTAACGGATTCAAACCTACAACCTTCTAATTGGTTGTCCAATACCATAACCACTAATCTTCCACATCCCTCAGATATTTCTTACAGTTCTTGCAGTATTAAACCTGTTTATCAAATGCATGCATAGTCAAATATGTAGAAACTCTAATATAGTATACAGTGTTATATAGACTGTTACAGCACATCTTGTGTACCCAAATAGAGTATGTGGATCACATTCATCCACCTGAGTGTATCATGACTGTAACAAGAAATTCTCTCTCATTTTTAACAGTTCAAAGGTGATTCAGTGTGTTAATGTATTTGTTATTACCAGTTTATTACAACATTTTTTCAGCGATACTGTTTTTAAAAGATATGATACCTATATGATACAAGGATGATATAAAAGCTGGACTTGTATAATGTAATACTTGTATAATGTACATTGTGCTTGTGTATTTATACAAGCCATCGCCATATTACACACGCGTAGTACCATTTACTGATGTGATTCTTCTCAGTCGGTAAAAATCCCCTCAGTATTTTCAGTTTATTTTAGTTGAATATGTAACACGCAACTACACGTATACTGAAAGTGTGAGAGTGCACCGATGATGTTAATTTCAAACGTGCAGACAGTTGTTGATCAAGCATAAGAACAAATATGCACAAGCTAAACCCATTCTTATCAACATAAGAAACAGTAATTAGACTGATGGTTTTTTTGTCTAATAGCTTGTGGCTAGTTTAAATATTTTTAATGGGCAAGGAACCACCTACATATTTACCTCTAACACTTTATTATCATGTCAGCTTTTGTTTAACTCCAGAGAAAGTTTTCCTTACTGTTTTGGCACTCAGCTTAATCACCTTGGTACTGATTTTTATTTTTTCAGTGAAGGTACCAGATTATTATCCTAGGGTTATGAAATGTGAAGGAGTATCAGAGGTGAAAACAGTCGTGCTATAGCGACTACTTTGGGAAAACAGATATAGGTACTGATTGTGCTTGTCGTTGAATTAGGAGAGAGAGAGAGAGAGAGAGAGAGAGAGAGAGAGAGAGAGAGAGAGAGAGAGAGAGAGAGAGAGAGAGAGAGAGAGAGAGAGACTTGTTTCTTCTTAGGAATGCTTGTATAATTAGATCCCTGCTGTCATGACAACCAAACTGGATTTTTTTAGGGGCCTGAGGCTGAGATTAGAGTCAGTTATAGCAGTATGAGTCAGAGTCTGAGACACACAGTCATACTGACATGGCACATGACACACACGCACACACATACACACACAGAGAGAGAAAGAGAGATTTTTTTTTTTTTTTTACACATGTTGCTTTATACATTTCAATCTGGAACAGAGCAAATGTGTCAAACAGGACTGTCGGCTTCGTACATTATTATTTGCTTGTGTAATCCCTTATTTGTCTTTCACACACACACACACACACACACACACACACTCATACACACACAAATGCATGCCTATGAACATTTGCCTTACGATCCATACAGTATGTGGACCTAAAGTAATTATTAGATGTAATTATTAATGCTACTTAGTAAATTACAGCTAATTAATAAGTTTACACCGGAATCTCACAGTAACCTTAAACTCAGTGACCAAATGAAACATTTTGACCCCTGTGTGTGTGTGTGTGTGTGTGTGTGTGTGTGTGTGTGTGTGTGTGTGTGTGTGTGTGTGTGTGTGTGTGTGTGTGTGTGTGTGTGTGTGTGTGCGCATGTGTGTTAGTAAAAGCTGTAGTGTTTGTAAAAGAGCATTTTATCTCATGGGGTCTAGCTCACTGGTGTCCAACTCACTGGGGCCCATGCAAGGTCAGATTGCTCAAGGTTAGAATCCATACAGTATATAATAGGTCTGATGTAAATATGGAGCTCACACACCAAAATGTATTTTATTAATTTAAAGTAACAGTGCTTAACCGAGCTCCATAACACACTATCTGTCAAGAGCGACACTCTGACCTATAAACACAAACAATACAGCATAATGTTAAGTCTGCTGTATGAAACAAATTAAAATCCAACATCATGCATCTGGCTTCTTAGAGAAATATGCAGTCTCTACGTCTTTCACACACAAACACACACGTGCACCCAAAGGACTACACTAGCGTTATCACACAGTTTCAGAATCACAGAAAAATAAACTCTTAATCAAATTTCAAAAGTTCCCAGATCATTCTGATTACATGTGCATTTGTGGGTTGCCAGGAGACAGTGTGTGTTTATGTGTGCGTATATGTTTGTGTGTGTGCTGGGAAGAGGAATGTGTGACGTGTGTACAGCACTTAGATGGGCGTAGACGTCTGAGAGGCTCTGTTCTCACAGAGAGAACGAAGGTTCTGAGTGGAAGAAAGACGAAAGGAGGGGACGAGAAGAGAGGAGGCGAGACACTGGAAGTCGTAAAGTGTCTAATAGCTCTGTCGGTAAAGAGTAACTACCCCTTGGGGCCTTCAGTACGTGGAGTGGGGGGGTTGTGTGTGTGTGTGTGTGTGTGTGTGTGTGTGTGTGTGTGTGTGTGTGTGTGTGTGTGTGTGTGTGTGTGTGTGTTGTCAACAGTAGGCAGGTGCAGGGTTTAAGTAGTCTTCTCATAAGGTCTAGAACGATTCTCAAAACCTGATCTACACAAATCACTTTAGAGAGCCACTGAAGGCGAGTTCACTTTATAGCAACAGCTGAAGTGTGTGTGTGTGTGTGTGTGTGTGTGTGTGTGTGTGTGTGTGTGTGTGTGTGTGTGTGTGTGTGTGTGTGTGTGTGTGTGTGTGTGTGTGTGTGTGTGAGAGAGAGAGAGAGAGAGAGAGAGAGAGAGAGAGAGAGAGAGAGAGAGAGAGAGAGAGAGAGAGAGAGAAAGAGAGAGAGAGACAGAGAGAGAGAGCGAACGTCATACTTTGTATCATTCCAGTCACTCTCCTGGGTTAGATAAGTTAACTAGTTATTTATATTAGCTAACTGGTATTAGCAACTAGCCAGTATCCAACATTACAAACGCTAATGGTGAAGCAAATCAAATTGTTAAGCAATTAATATAGATAGCTAGGTTTGTTTTTCTGCATTTCTTCTAGCATTTCTGCTTTTCCCTAAATAAATAACTATATAGCATGATATCAAGGATGTGTGGGAGTATAATTTACAAGGCAACTATATTTTTAATTGGTTTACTTTAAAAGCTCAGATTTCTTCAAAGATCAATATTTGTGATACTGTAATATACATTGTAGGAGTCAACTGACTTTATATCCATATGTTTAGGTAAAGTTTTTTGGGAGATCACACACACACACACACACACACACACACACACACACACACACACACACACACACACACACACACACACACACACACACACTCACATACACACATAGACTGGCTAGACTGTGAAGCAAATGAGTAGCTAGAACAGCTCATCAAACAGAGAAAATAAAAGGCTGGGTAGGTCGTGAGAGTGTGTTATTGCCTGCCGTCTGCTGCCTGAAAGAGGGGAAACAGGCTTGCTCTTTTATTAGCAGCACTGCGGCGTAATTGCACCCTGCCCCTTCCTGTACTCCACACTGGTGGGGAGTGGAGGGAGGGAGGGGGGACTTGGGCTTCTGACGTTATACAAATTGGAATTCCCTTCCCCGTGCGCACTCGTTCACTCACTCACACCCTCGCTCTAACCCCGTCTGGCTCCCAGACACTCTCTCTCTCTCTCTCTCTCTCTCTCTCTCTCTCTCTCTCTCTCTCTCTCTCTCTCTCTTTCACACACTCGCACACATGGTGTCTGCAAGGCTGTTGGGCGCTCCCTCGTAAGACTCACTGCAATCTTCTGGATTCTCACAGTCTGAGTTTTAAGAAGGGAGAGTAGGAAAAAGTGCAAAAAAAGTAACAGGTAAGCATTGGAGCCTTCTTTTTTCAAACTTTCAAGTGAAGTTCGGGTCAGGAGGCGATTTCTGCTGTTTAGCTGGAGCACTTGTTTACATTATAACGTTTGTCTTCTCGAAGTAAACTCGCTGGGTGTGTGATGGGGATGTTTGTGAAAAGAGAGGCTGGCCTTTTCAGGATGGTTTGTCCTTAGTTGGTCATGCGTGCATGAGCGCTGAGATTAGGTCCGAGGAATCACCAGAGTCCGCGGTTGCCGTGAAGTCCCATCTGACAGAAAGGTCATCTGTAAATAGGTCCTCTGAATGGGATTTCTGTCTGTCTGATAGTGTGGGTCTGTCTTTGTGTGCACACTGACGCCTGTCAGCCAGACGCGCGTTTTTGGCCGGGCGCAGCGGAGGTCGTAAAAAGTTCTGGAAGAGTGGGCTACGAAGCCACACAGTGCGCTGCAACATTCCACTCATTGTTCTTGGGGCTCGTAAGACTGAGCCAGATGCCGCACAGCCTAAACAACTCGGAAGAGAGGGGCATGAAGTAGGAGTGAGAAAAATATGCCCAAGGTCCCACACTAAAGGGACAGGGTAGAGGAAAAAAATCCAATAGAGAAGTGTTACTGTATGAAGAGAAGGAGTGTGAGAGATGACAAAAGGAAGAAGTCCTGGTCTTAAACCTGTCATTATTTTTGCTTTGTTCTAGCTGTGGACTGGAACAAGAACCAAAAAAGCGTGTGCTTGTGGAACAAGTGCTTTGTGTGTGTGTGTGTGTGTGTGTGTGTGTGTGTGTGTGTGTGTGTGTGTGTGTGTGTGTGTCTGCGTGCGTGCGTCTGCGTGCGTGCGTCTGCGTGCGTGTGTGTGTGTGTGTGTGTGTGTGTGTGTGTGTGTGAGGGACAGCTTGACCCCTGACACTTCCATGGCTTTATGATGTGTTGAAGTAATGGGTCACGGCTGGGAGATTGGTTTACACACACTTACACACACACTGACTAAAGGAACATCCTTTATTTCACTATCTTTAAAGCTATAAAAAGCATCTTATTAAGTGACATTAGCTTTGGCAGTATTTGTATTTGACATAATAAAGTTTTTAGACAACACAAATCCACGCTATGTCACACAGTGGCAATAAAGGCAGTAGATTGTCCCTTTGGCTACTTTTGTTGAGTCATGACTATAACATCCTGCATAATTACAGCTGGGAATTTACAAAGTTTGTAACTAGCCTTTTACCCATAAATTCCTAACTACGATGTAATCAGCCTCCAAATGGTTTTCTGTAGAAACTGAGTTATTAACTCATAAAAATAATCAGCCAGACAAAATCATTTAACTTAAAACTTTAAACATCCGTATGTTTATACAATAAAAAAAGGAACATAAATAAAAAACGAGAGATGGTTTGGACAGAGTGTGTACTGTTAATCAGCTTCTGTGCAACACACACATACACGTACACACAGGGGAGAAGCGTATCTAAAGCGGGTGGAGAAGAGGACCCAGCTGTTTCAACTCTCTACTGGGGAAACAGGCATTATTATCTGTCTCTCTCACTCTCTTGCACTCTCTCACACACACTCACACACATATACTGTATATACAAACCCACATATATTTCTGTAGGCCTACACACTCGTTCTCCCACCATGACCTACTGTAGTGCTAGACGATAACACAAATGACCGACTTTTTTTTATGTTTTATTTAGTATTAAAGCAGATGGACCACTTTTTTTCTATTGCTAAATTCTAAAATGCAAGCTGTAAAGAGATGTGTATGAAAAACAGCAAGGCGTAACATTAAGAGCCTGTAGCTTTAAGTGAACAAAGTCTTAAAATCTCTCACCGTTCTGAGGAAAAGTGGGATTTGTCCCATTGCCTCGGTCTATGTTATGTTCTCTCTCCTCTGGCATTTTCTGAGATGGAACCACTTTCGCCACACCACCCTATGAGCTGTCATTCATAAGAGGGAAAGATTGAGCTCATTGGTGTTAAAAAAGCACCACTTCAACCGAATTGAGGAAAGCGGAAAGGAGGGGAAAGATCTGATGGAAACTATTAATGGACGGTGCGAGCGAGAGTGTATAAAGTGTCGGGATCCTCCCTTCATCCATCTCTGCTCCATCAAGAGCGAAGGAAGCTTGGTAAATGGTTCAGAGTGGTGGAGGCAGTCGGGAAAATGCATTTACTCTCCTTCTTCAAATAGCGTCACTGCTTCAGAAGACCTCTTTATTCGTTTTTTATTCAATATTGGGTTTTACATCACTCCAGACCATTTAGTGTGAAATGTTCTGCAAATGATTGAAGGTCCTTAATGTTTTTTTGAGGGCATAGACGGGAATTTGAAAGTTTTTGAAACCAATGATCTCAAATAGCAGCATTCAAAATGAAGTATTTTGAAAATTTGTGTAAAACTTTCTGCAAATGGCTTCAGGTCCTGATTTTTTACATTTTTTATTTACATATTTAGCTATTTTATTTTATTTATTTATTTAATTTTTTTGAGGTCGTACATGAGAATCTGAAAATTTCAAATAGTATGTTCTTTTTTTTTTCTGTACCTTTTTTTTTTTTTTTTTTTTGCTGAACAGCCATGAGCTGAGCAGTTGTGCGTGCCATTGTTTGCGAGAGATAACTTGATATATCCATTCACACTTCCCCTTAAAAACCTCCTTGCGCATAGACATAGAAAGTGAAATATACACACACACGTATCTGCACACACACATTGCACACACCATATTTAGCTGTAGATTAAGTGCTGTAAATGTAAGTGGATAGAGTCATTTATCTTTTATCCTTAGACAGCAGTAGCAGTACGTATGAGTGGAGGAAAAAGTATGGTAGACACAATTTACTCTTAGTTTGCCTGTTACAATGGAACACACACACACACACACACACACACACACACACACACACACACACACACACACACACACACACACACACACAAAGAGAAGGGAGTTCCCCAGGTGGGTGATCCTGCTCTTGTAATGTTCCTGTCTTTGACTGTGTGGGATCGAGATGGAGTTTGAGGTCAGATGATCACTTCAGAGATAATTCCTCTTTACAAAGCAGCAAATAGTCAAATTATGAGAAAAGAACGTTACTAAGAAAAATGTGTATATTATTTATTATTAGTATTATTATTATTACTATAAAGAAATAATATAGTGATTTGCAGCTGCACGTTGTATATTAATTTATTAATTATTTATACATTTGGTATGTATTATTATTTTTAGGTTATACGATTAGGATTATGTCAGAGTATTTTGTCTGATGCCTGCAGTATCGCACTACAAGGAAATCGTCTGCAAAATTCATAGAAATTCTAATGGACGAATGATTTCATTTGATGATATCAGTATCAGTGGCACAGGACATAGAGTTCTACTTCACAGGACTGTGTGTTGGATTATGAGCTCAGACTACCGTCCGTGTCGAGTTCCTCGTCTTCTTCCCGTGTTCAGGTTGGTTCCCTCTGGATTCCTCATACTGTCCAAAACCGGTTAGGCGGATTGGTTATGTTAATTTGGCCCTCGGTGTATGTGTGTGTGTGTGTGTGTGTGTGTGTGTGTGTGTGTGTGTGTGTGTGGTGGCCTGTGATAGACTGTTGTCCCATTCAAGGTGAATTCTCTTATCTTGTACCCAGTGATCCTAGTAGCTTCCAGATCCACTACCTGTCCTCTACCTATCCACTATCTAATCATCAAATGATTTATTTGAATTTACTAATTTTTAAAGTCTTTTAAGAAGCTCTGCCCCTCTCTCTAACCTTCACAGTTTATAACCTGTGCAAATTCTTATCAGTTTGTACTCATGAGGCTATGCTGGTAGATGTAACTGAACACCTGTGACGTTGCCGTCCCTTCTGTAAGCAGGCATAAAGAGATTCTTTATCACAAAGTAGAAGTCAATCCCTCCTGAATGAAAAAGTCACACTGATCTTGAGACAGAACTCAACTCATACTTCCTGTATGACCTAATGTAGGCCTGTCATTGAGAAGCTATTTTTATAAGGTCATAGGAAGTGTGGGCACTGCAAAGTGCTGAGAGAGGAAGAAGCGACCACAATGATCTGCAACTGCATGACAAAGACGCGGGTCAGTGGGATTAATTCATATAAGGAGCTTTACGGAGACCAATGCCTCAGCTTGGGATGACCTTACAACACACACACACACACACACTCACATATATCCCCTTCTCTGCCTTTTCCCCAGTGTACCTGCTGCTGGCCAGGGGAATTCCTGGCAGAGTGATTTTTAACCTTAATGTCTGAATCACATTGCCAGGGATTTCCAATGGCTGGTATGAAGAAAGCGACCCAGACGGCGCACACTTCCCGTCAGAGACCCAGACAGACACACACATGCACAACTACACACAAATTCTTAATCTTTCTGGAATGTGTGTGTGTGTGTGTGTGTGTGTGTGTGTGTGTGTGTGTGTGTGTGTGTGTGTGTGTGTGTGTGTGTGTGTGTGTGTGTGTGTGCCCACGTGAATACTGCAAGGCGCTGACACACCCGCTCAAGCCAGTATGTGCATGCAGAAAGTCACTTTTATGCACACACACACACACACACACACACACACACACACACACACACACACACACACACACACACACACACACACACATAACAGAAAAATATATAATTTTGCTTCTTGAATCTGTGGTAGCAGGACTTAGCCACATGTGAACAGTGTACTAAACCTCCATGTTCACAGTGGTTAAGTTCTGCCCCCCCAGGGTCAACACACGAGTCCAGATGAAGCAGAAAATTTCTGGTTAATTTACACCTGACTATGAGCATCTATCAAACCATCACCCTGATCTTGATTTCTACATTATTAATCAAATTTCTGACTATAATATAATCTCGTTCATTATTCCAGCTCTTATTATTATTATTATTATTATTATTATTATTATTATTATTATTATTATTATTATTATTATTAAAAAGTACTCAAACAGTTGGAGGAAATTTAGGTTGTAACATTTATAAATAATAAATACAGTAAGGGTTTGCATCACAATGTTAATAGAATGCTGCTCAGACAATGCTCCAAGTTAAACAAAAACATGTTGGGGACATTATCAGTCTTATGTTATGGCAACGTTGAAGGAACGTTTACAAAATGTTGTAGGAAATGTTAGCAGAAAACTTCGATAGCTTAAACGTTTCTTTGAATTTCCTAGGACATAAAATATAAAAATAAAAATAATAAAAAAAAACCCATTTCTTTCTAGTCCAAAAAGTTTCTATAACACAAATAATTTCGACTTTTGGCATATTGATACATTTACCTGAGTGTGTGTTTTTTTGTTGCGTGCTTAATGTCATACTGCTGACTGGTGTTTCACCTAAACATTTCTCACTCTAAGTGGAATTGTGCCTGTGGTTGCTATCGATTTGCACATCAGCGGTGTTCTGTCTGATTTTGTGCATTCTGTGATGTGTACCAGTTTCAGCTAGCGTCTCCAGCTAGTGAAAGTCTGTCATGCAACAGTTTTCTGTTCAAAGCACTGCACAGCACAGTTAAGTCAGTCTATCACAGTCAGTCTGTGTCTGCCCAAACACCCATGGAGTCGGCATGGAAAGAACCCTGAGGAAATATTCACCGAGCTGCCAAACTGCCTTTAGAAATGGAAAACCGAGTATAAATATACAAACCAAAAACAAATGTTAAAAAAAAAAAGGAAAGACCTCAACTGAAAAATGACCTCCGTCGTGTTTTTTTCTATTCACTACCACATTTTTTGGATGAATGGATTCAGATTTGAACAACATTCGATAAAAAAAAATAGAAATAAAGTCAAAACAAATATTTTGAAAGAATTTTTTTATATATGTATGTTTACTCAGAACATTTTGCCCATGATAATGTAAGTAAGGAAGTAATTAATAAGTACAACTCAGTGAAGGCTTTATATCAGATCTCCTGCCTCTTAACAACAAAAGTCCAAGTAATTAAGCTTTTTTGATTGCTCAGAAATCAGCAGGATATTCCAGATATTTAATTTAGCGCTTTCAGACTACCACACCTGAAGTACATGTCTGTTTCTCACACTCATGTGTTATTCTTGGACTAGAATCCTGTAGGTGTGTATGGTATGTCTCAGCGAATGACTGTGTGTGCGTATTGTGAGTATGTGTGTGAGAGCATTTATCAGGTGTGGTTTTAGGAGACAGAATTCTTTTTGTTTTGCTTTGTTTTCTTCTTGTGTGCTTTCAGGACACAGCGACCACACAGCATTTAAGTTCTTATATGAGTATGAAGAGCCAACGTCTCACAGAATGAGTGCAGCGTTTTGCACGCATGTGGGTAGGAGATCTGAGCGTGCGTCGTTTATAATCTCTGATATGAGGTCTCCTTATCTGCAGTGCTGAGTAAAAATATATCCCAATGGTGTTGTGTATTCGTCTGTGATGCAAGGCTTG
Source organism: Tachysurus fulvidraco (assembly GCF_022655615.1). Taxonomy (NCBI): domain Eukaryota; kingdom Metazoa; phylum Chordata; class Actinopteri; order Siluriformes; family Bagridae; genus Tachysurus; species Tachysurus fulvidraco. The sequence goes on from NC_062532.1 coordinate 11,478,405, forward strand.
CGATTCTTTTTAATTCTCCCTATCACAGAGAGGAAAAAACAACAAAACAAACGGAGTTGTTCATGGTGCTAAACAGAGAAACAGTGAATAAAGTGGACAAGAAAAAGAAGAAAGTGAAATAAGACAAACTATAAGCACAATAAAACAGAATGGTGGAAAAACAGCACGCACAAATGATTCTATTGTCGACTGACATTTTCATGTATTTGGAGTTATATATTATAGGTTATATATTCACGCATGTAACAATTGCTCTGTGTGTGTGTGTGTGTGTGTGTGTGTGTGTGTGTTTATCAAATATGTAATCATTTATTGTCACCATAAAAAGAAAAATAATAAATAAATTTACTAGTTAATTTTACTTTAATAATAATAATCATCATCATCATCATAATCACTATTACTAATATTATTAACGTTATTGTTTCATTATTATTTATTATATAGATACATTATATGTATATTTTTCTATATGTATAATAATAATATCCATATTATATTGTTGCTATTATTGTTAATACTATTTTCTTTAATTCACTTATATACAAAATATAAAACACAAATAAAAATCAAATCTATAAATAAATTTTATGTAGCTGCTTTGCACTGTAACTGTGTTTATGACTAAATACATTCATACAGAGAGCTGTATCATTGTAGCTGTTTCTCTGTGCAGTGAATTGTGGAGGCTCACAGATTTTCTCTCTCTTTCTCTCTCTCACTCTCACTCTCTCTCTCTCTCTCTCTCTCTCTCTCTCTCTCTCTCTCTCTCTCTCCCTCTCTGTGTGTGTTACAGTGTTTGCCGGTGTTTCTCTCTCTCTGGTCTGTATCAGTGGGCTGGTCTCCTGTGCCTGCTGTGCTGATAATCAGTGTCTCTCTTCAGCTGGCTCAGTTCAGCAGGAACAGGGGCCTGGTCTTGCCAACATAACACCTTAGAGACACACATCCACATCCACACACATACAGACACACACACACACACACATCCATACACGCACACACACACAGATATTCATGCCACCAAATGTACACTCTGGGAAAGTCTACACTCCTGCGCCCTCCACAGCTGGAACCCAGAGCGAGAAGGTTATATACAGTTTATTTAAGTTATTAATGTGATCATTTGTGATAATAAAAAAGTAGCCTACCAATTACTGTCTGGCGCCAGTGACTTGTCCTGTGACATCAATAAAAGTAAGACATCAATAAATGCTAAAAGGCTCCAATTCAAATTGAGTGTGTTGTGTCTGTTTCCTTGTGATCTGAGATTATCTGAAACGAGTCCAAAGCTTCAAGGCGTTCACTGTCTTTTCGCCTGTCCTCTTGTCATTTGGACAGCTTAATTTCCACCATGAAAGCAATTAAAAAAAAAAAACATCAAGAAACACCGGTCCCCTCGTGTGACCATGGAAACTGAAATACATAAACAATCATTTGTGTCAGATTTCCAAACAAAGAGGAAGTGACGGCTGTATTTGAAAATTAATCCACACACAATAATGCCTTGGTCTGATTATTCAGAGATCAAAAAATGTCCTTGTCTTTATGTAGAGCAGTAATATAGGCTATTTGATGGTGCTACATAGCCATTCACACAGAATTAAATCATTCAGAAGGGATTACATGTGGTTATGTAACACACCATTGAACGAACGCACACTGGCACCTTGAACAGTATAAATAAATGATGCACAGTGAAAGAGCGGTTTTCCAAAAAAAAAATAGTTCATTCAAAAAGTTGAAACATAAATGTTAAGGGAAACCCATCACCTTACGATGATTAGACACATTTTCGCAGTGCCCAAGAACACACACTCCAGACTACACACCCTGCTCAGTAAATAACACGATCAGTTGGCAGGATTTGCATTTAGTCAGCATTTTTTTATGAAGGAGTGTGTTTTAGGTCTGGATAAGGAACCGTTCCGAGGAAAACCATTAATGTGCAGGTGTGGTGCTGTGATAATATAAACGGTAATGTTGTGTGTGTGTGTGTGTGTGTGGAGGGGGGCTTCAGGTCCGGATGTTTGCTTACACCGCAGCCGTCGCCATAGTGACAGAGAAAAAACTGTCCGTCAGCAGGAGCAGATGGCTGCGTCAATGTGGAGAGTGACATCACCACACTTCCTGTTTCGAAGAAACTCATCAGCCGCTTGCTCGCTGTCATTCACAAACGTTTTGTCCTCTTTCTTTCGTTTTCAATCGTAGGCATACACATACTATCTGCTTTCATCTTTTACTGCTTGATTATCTTTTTGAAAAGCAAAGATAACAAAGAGGTACACCCACATCAAAAAATGTCTATAGTTTTTACAGGTTTATTGTTGACAGAAGGAGTAGATTTATTATAGATTCCAAATTTCCTGTTATAAAACTATGAATCAAAATGGAACCTTTCTAGTGATTAAATCCTGCTAATAATATAAAGAGACAACTAACACAAACCTGCTCTGCTTTTTCATTACTAAATTATTAGGTCTCATCTGACCAAGTCTTTCCGAAACAGAATGGTAAAATAGTTTAAACAAAGCATTGGTGTGGATTTCATTCATTCATTTCATTAAATAATGGTTTACTGAGTAGGAGAATATTTTAAATGCCACCTCGGGATACTATAACAGCACTGGATTAAAAAAAACAAACATTTTTCCATTGTAAATCTTGCACACATTTATCCCAGTAAGGAACAAAATAATTGTCGGTTTGGTGAACGAAGGATGATATTTGAGGACGAATCCAAGTATAAACAGGTTTAAAACTTGGCATAAACTCCAGTAGACTTCGAACCTAATCCCTCTGTCTCTATTACACACCTGCTGACACCTTTTCAGGTCTGCTAAAAGGCGGGAATCACCATGGGAACAAAACAGGTAAATACAAGCTGAGATAAGGGTGTGAGGACGCTGTTCTGAGCAACACACACACACTAACAGACGCACCACACCCTGCAGCTGGATAATGCTCCACTTTCCACCTTTGGCTCTCTCTCTTTCCGCCACTATGAGTTATACTTGCCATTATTGATGCAGTGGCAGATGCTGTACTGCACGACATTACAATAGCGTGACAGCAACTCATTGCCTCAAGCATTCAGCCACCAAACACAAGTAAGCATATCTCTTATAGTTAAACACACACACAGAGTATAACCTCAGTTCTAAGACACTCTAGTAAACAAGTCAAAAGTGGTTGCAGTACTTCATGCTGTACTAAGGCTCGCTCTCTTCTACTACTTAAATAATAAAATAAAGTTTTCCACAAACATTGGCTCAATCATATGAAAGTTAGGAAAAATCCATAGAGCCATCAGCCCATGTCAGCAAGCTAAAGCTAGGCCCTGAGCAAACACACGTTACTGTAATGCAAACAGTGGCACTAGGAGAGGCGGCCCATTAGTGGTAAACTCCATGCAAAACCACAGAGAGGGAGAGGAGGGCGGCGGCTTACTGGAAACAGGAGAGCTGGGAAAAAATGAGACGAGTCCTCCATATGCAGAAAGAACTCGGTTTCAAGGGAAAAGGCTACAAGTCTGTGACACATCCTGCAAAAACGGAACGGGATGATAAAGGTGTGAATTGAGTTGCACTGCAGGCATGTAGTAAATAAACAAATGAAACAAAAATATATAAGCTTAACATTATTCGGTTAAAAAATATCTGATTTTTGATTTATTAACAGAATTATCACTTGGGGTGTTTGGTTTAAGAGCAAGTCCACTGTCCACTACTACAAATATTCTCCTTATGTTATTATATTGTTCATCCATAAGATGTAAGCACCATGGCGCTACAAACGTGTGCTGTAAAAAGGAAGACTTTAAAAAGAATGCAAAACTTGATCAACAAGAAAAACTGTCTTTACATCTAAAGCAGGTAAAACTGCAGTTCATTCAGGTAAGATCCAAAGCTGAGACTCGCACAACAGACACTTGATCCGGGATCCTGGAAGATTGGAAGAACTCCACACTTGCATTCCAGAGAGAACACATACACATACACACACATTCACACACATACGCACACACTTTCCCCTGTCAACACCGTCTTTGTCATCTTATCTACCTATCTACCAAGACTGGCACACAAACACTGGCTTTCTATTTTCAATGCATCACTAGACAAAAATGCACACAAGCCCACATACTGATAAGCCAGAAGACCGTAAGTCAGATATCTGCATATATAATATAATATTACTGAAGAAATGAGAGCAACATTTGCCTTTTACTTTGCCTTTGCCACCCTTTTACTATATATATACTGGATGTACTGGATGTACTTCCTCAACTACTAAATATATTCTGTTCTCTTGTCGGTGCTTTATTTTATGTATCTCTCTCTTGTAGCATATTAGATTGTTTACTCTGCACTAGGTTGCATACTATGCACTTTACCTTTTAGTCCTCATCTCTGTGTTGTTTTATGTAGCACCATGGTTCTGGAGAAACGTTTCCTTGTAATGTATGTAATGCATCAGCTATATATGGTTGAAATGACATATGATAAAAGCTTATTGACGTGACGTACCTCAACAATAACACCCTAATTTACTTATCGAAGAACACTATTTTTCTATCTGATTACAAACTGAATCTGGCTTATGTTTGTGTTGTGTATGTTAAATATTAAAAACAATCTTATCCATCCATTTTTGGGCATCTTTATTGTTTAATCCTACACAAAGTCAAAGGAAGCCTGGAGTCTATTCCAGGAGATTCAGGACACTAGATAGGGACCCATCACAGGGCATAATCACACACAGACACACAATTACAAACAATTTAGAGATGCCAATCAACCCACAAAGTATGTCTTTGGACTTGGGGCAGAAAAATATATGTAAAATATCATTCTTTTACAGAAGAGTAAAGATGTTAAAGTATACTGTTGGCAGAAAAAAATAAATTGAAAAAAGGTTAAAAAAATAAAATAAAAAGTCATATTTTTTGTAATTTGTCATGAATTCTGCTCATTTTCTCAGACAAACGTACATATATTATGTACATACATAAAGTCAGATAAAGAGTCACTGCTCGGATGAAGTGGGCAAAGGGAGAATGACACGTTGTGCAGCCGGTTTTATTTACCTACAATCTCCATGTATACACAGTACATGATAATATGGCCAATGTGTGTAGCTCCAAGTGCAACCACTGAAGCGCCTCTTCAGGAGAGGTGTCATGTGTGTTGTGCTCTAGAATAACACCTGATGCCACCGGAGTCTGTGCCCTCGAGGGCTTTCTCATAGCTCCAAGCACAAAAGGATGATGAATGCTGACATTTGAGACAGCACAACTTGGGACACTTCCTATAATTAGGCCAAACAGGTTGTCTTATAAACCTGCTGACATCTAGGTTCTATGTTTGACATCTAGATGGCAAATATCAGAAACAGATAGTAATGTTGAAGCCACAAGTCTGCTTAGAAACACACATGATGCATGCTAGATCAGTTACACTTCAGCTTTGGGATAACAACTACAATCTAGAAGTGTAACTAGTGTGTGTGTTTGTGCATGGTGCAAGACAGCCACCAGGTGGTAGAACACAGACATAGCAGTTAAACCCAGCTAAACACAGTATGAACATGTCAGAACCATCCCAGTAACACCAAGGAATAATCATGAGTGAGAGGTTGCAGAGATGTTTACTTATTCCCATGAGTCTGGACATGGTCTTGTTTTTTTGTTTATTGTGTGTATGTGTTCATGTATTTGTCTGATGTTTGTTTGATTGTTTGTCTTGTGTTTCTAATGTACATCATAGCTAATACTTAGTACTTTTATTAAGTGATTGTAGCTTTATTGTTATTTCAATATGTCATTTTATTTACTTTTATCTTTTTTAGGGTGTCTAGGGACTACAGGTGAAACCCAATAGCCATCTGGTTAACTCTGGCATATTGACAGAAATGTTTATTAATATGCATTGTCCCTGAAACAAACAAACAAACAAACAAACAAACAAACAAATAAATAAATGAATGAATGAATGAATGAATGAATGAAATTAGATGAGGGGCTTAAAATATAATACCTATCAATACCTAAGATAAAAAAACTATTAGAGCCGAGCAATGCGTTATAACATGGTCATATCGATGGCATAATAAGATTTTATGATGTGAGCAAAACCATTACATACACACCAGCAGAGGCTGGATGACGTTAATAATAGCATAGCAGCAAAGAAAATAAAACTAAGGTTTATTATTCTTGACTCATCCTATAGGTTACTATATAATCATTTTAAGACTAACCCCTTAGTCTAAAACAACATGTGAAGTGAAGTCTATTAGCTTGTTGAATGGTTTGAGGCAAACTTTTACTCATTTGTTTACCTTTTAATACCTTTAAAATAAACACTGAAAAAAAGGAAGACAAATTTTGCCAACAGGCACTATACACTGCATAACCCCCCTTTCCTTCTGCTGATATTTGAATAGCTATCAGTAAAAATGATTCTGTACATTACAGACACACACCTTTTTTATTTTATTTTTTTCTGCACAGCAGTTTAGTATTTAGCACGTTTTCCTCACACTCTTGTGGATGGCGTCTCTAATTTCTACCTGTTAGATATGTGGAACACACCAAACATTTAATGGGGTGAATGTCCTCAGATAGCAGGACAGACTGAAAAATGTGGGACAAAATTAAAGTACATATTGCATAACCTGTAATGCACAATTCATGGAAAAAGATTATTAATAGGATTGGAACATGCAAAAATGGTGTGGACGGATTTTATTATCATTTTCATTAAAAACAGATGCACATACAGTGTCATATATTTAATTTAAGTAGTATTAGGTTGGCTTAAGTTAAGACCTATACCTATAACAGAGCAAGTTTAAATTTTACTTTTAAAGTGCAAATTTACTTAAAAAAAATAAACAGAATAAAACAAAACAAACCCTACTTTCTCTCATTCATCCTTACTCATATGTTAAAGCACTCCGAACTGAGCCTAGCCCCACTTTATCATTGACAATGTAGATGCCCCACTCTTAATACTGCAAGTTAATTAATCTGTACAGTATGAATCTGGAGTATGTTAATGAAGGTCTTATAAGTTGTTAATGAGTGTTGTTTAGCAGGTTTCAGGACCAAGAAGTGAAGAGTGAGCGAGAAATTGAAGTATAACAAGTAATCACCAAAATGAACATTTTTTTTTTGGTTGTTGGTCAGGAACAGAAAGAACACTGGAGACCTCCACATCATCATCCTGCTGAAGCTGAAAAAAAAACCCCATGAACCAGATATTGCCATTTAAGAGACCTGGTAATATAGTCTAATTTTATTAGTTTCTATGTTGATGCACTGATACATTTCAGCCCTTTCCCATATCATCACTGAATAACACCATTATCAGCATGATGCCACAACCTGGTTAATGTTTTGAAATCACATACACCGAATAGCAGAAGTTTCAGAAATGTTTAAAGAAAACTGCAACTCTTAATTTTTACTACATTAACTCCTCACATCAATTTATTAAATGACGTAAAATCTGTAATTCTCCGATGATAAAGCTCTTGCACAGAGGAGGATTGAATGTTTACAGATGTTTTACAACTATAAACCTGAATGTTTGACATAAATGGAGCCATAATCCCCCACACACACCTACATACACACACACACACACACGCATGCGCGCACATAATAAAAACGTGCCTCGATGTTCTAAACCAAATTACATATGCAATATGTATAAAATAATTGGGCAGCTGTGAAGAGGTAGGTGGAGTCCGGGACAAAAACATACCAGAATAAAAAAGTAATTAAAAATAAAACCCAACAGGAGATGAAGTTGATGTGAAAAAGAACAAGAAACCACAGGAAAAAATAGCAGGCGTTGACAGTCACTTTTTATCCGACATCAGTTTGCTGGCTTGATGTGCAAACGTTTCAGCCACAAGCAGGGGAAAGACTAAAGAGGCATCTGCATAGACCTGAGACAAAAAACAAAACAAAACACACACACACCAAGTTATTACACAACCATCATCAACAAATTAATAGTATTTTATATATATGAAAGCATTCATACTGCAGCATTATTTAGAGAAGGAATTCAAATGCTTGTGTGTGACAATCATGAGTAGAAAGCATAATATTAAAACATCTCCAAAAATTGAAAATAGTATTATATGATTTTTAAAGCCAAGACAAATCATTTCTACTATTGTCACTCATTGTGTGTACTGTTTTTTATACATGAACATTTGTCCATATTCTGGAAAGGCACCAATACTTCTGAAATTGCTTATATGCTGCTTAGGGTAAAGAACAGGCTTGCATCATTATCATAGTCTAAATTCTACAAACACTATATAGCCAAAAGATGGACATCTGACCATCACACCCGTGTTTGCTTGTTGATCTTCCCAAAACAACAGGCAATAAAGTAAGTTTGTCTCCTCTTTGTTGCCGTAACAGCCTCTTCTTTGAACTCTTCATACTAGATATTGAAACGTGGCTGTGGAGATTTCTGTCCAGTCATACACCAAAGCATTAGGGAAGTTGGGCACTGATGTGGGATGAGAAGACTGGACTGGAGTCTGCAATTCAATTCATCCAACAAGGTGTTCAGGGCACTGTGCTAGACACTCAAGGTTCCTCTACACCAACAGTGGAAGCCTTACATATTGGTGAGGTGGTCAGGTTCCTACATATACTTCTTTACACAACGCATCATCCCACTCGTAGTTAGAGGTAATGTCTAACATTACTTTAACAGGTTTGGCATCCATGCGGATTTTCCCCCAAGAGACAGCTTCATCTGGTCTGGCCCCTGAGTCGGAGCCGTCAAACTCTTGCCCTGTGTTCACGTACACGGCAAAGTCTGCACCATTTCTCTAAGAACAAGATCAGAAGAGATTTTAGATCATCACTGTTCTTTTAGATCTAGTTTGTGTAAACATGTTTTTTTGCAGCATTACATTTTTATCTCATTTTATGCAACTTAGCAATTGTTGATCACCATCCTGATCAATAGTCCAATAAATCAGCTACTGAGTTACCTCATCCCCCCCCAACCCCCAACCCCCAATGTTACCCACCATAAGATTGGCATTGGCGATGTGGTGCTTCACAAGGCCTCCACCTAGAATGATCATGCCTGTGCTTTTGGCAAACACAGCTTTACAGTTCAACCTCCGGATATCTGCATTACAAAATCACCAAGAAACAAAAAGTGTGGATAAGTTTTAAACCTCTGAGGTAAGTCCAGACAGACAACGACCTTTGGCAGGCTCTGACCACTTTTACTGTGGAAATAATAACGATTTTTTTCCTATTTTTTGAGTGATAACCTTGAACATCTTTCTCCAAATGCAGAGCTCAAAGGCGAAATGCGTAAAAGGTTGGCATCTCTGGATTTGGTCACACTCTAAAGATTTAAGAAGTAAATGTATGAATTCCACACCATCCACAATGTCCAAGACCAGTCCTGGGTTCTTGTAGGAATGGAAATAGATCATATCACCCAATGAACCGTCAGTGATGGCGGGACTAAACACAGGGATGTCATTCTGAGAAAAAAGGTAGAAGGAAAAGTCAGTAGGTTCGAAATTCAAGATGATTCTGTCCCTAAAAGCAATGATATTTTTAAATAAAGCTCAGAGGAGTCAGTCAGTGAGCTTGCAATGAACCGTTGTACTGAACAATATCCTGTAATGTGACTTATTGTCTGTAATGTTCTAACAGATCAGTAAAGGATTACAAACAAGGCACAGGAATGTTAGTAAAAATGTGTTTTGATAAACAGTCTACCTTATAAGCCCAGTAGTAAACAGAGTCAGGGTTGTTGATTTCTTTTCCTAGTCTGTGGATCATTTTAGAGGGAGTCCAACATTTGCCCTAAGTATGAAACAGAACACATTTAGATTCATCCAACACAGATTAGAGCACAAGCTTATATTTAAGAATAATGGATACAATAGAGTACTATGTGCCACAGTGAGTAGCAATGTGTTCACAGGGATTCAGCGTTCAATTTTGTTCTCAATTTTCTGCTTGTGTGGAGTTTCATGTTTCCTGTGGGCGTTGAGTGGGTTTTCTTCTCACCCAGTGCACCCAAGTGTAAATGAGTAAAAGGGTGTGTGTATAATACCCTGTGGCCTACTGGCATTTCCAGAATAAAACCAAAAAGCATGCAAATTGATCAAAAGCCAGCTGATAAAAAAGTCTAAAAAGCACTGAAAGTTGTGATGTGAAAATGATCAGATCATAAATGAGATATTCCCACCTCTGTTTTCTGCTCCAACACCATCTGGTCCAGGATGGGCATCAGCCAGTCCTCAAACTTGCAGTAGTTGCCATTAGGGACCAGCAGATTGCCAATTCTAGAACAGAAAATTCTCTCTAAAATGCATCTACTGTGGAAGTGGCAAAGCTACAAAGCTTCCAGTGTCCAGGTGAAAACTAAGCTGCTTGTAACTACATTTTACAGCTTTTAGCAGAAGTAACTAGTGAAGCTACAATGCATAGACAGCCGGTAGGTCAATGATTACCCAGCAAAACAAACCAGTTGAAGTCATCTTTTGATAATTAAAGTGATGAAACAAGCTTTAACACAAGTCAAGCATAGTTAAGCTCAACCAGGTAGGTACTGGCTAACAAATCAGGGCCTGTATTCTTAAAAATTCTTAGTGTAAAGGGTTTATCCTAGTAACAAAATACTAAGAAAATTCTTAGAAATGTGGGCGTTTAACCTTAGGATTAAAAAGAAGATCCTAGTAAAGATAAAAGTTATTCACAAAGCAACTTAACCCTTAAAAGAGCCCTTAAGGTCAAAAAGAGTTAGGAGTAGTGAAGAGGACTATCAAGAGGATTAAGAGTTTCTTAAGCAGAGGAGAAAAGGGACGAAGAGGGAGAAGAAATGTATTGTATAGAATATTTAATAATGAATAGTGATTAATAAGATGCTACAGATTACATCATGTAGGGATTATTTTTACATAGCGGCAGAATTTACATAATTTGGTACTATCACATTTCTGCGCTGTGCTGGAGATGTTCACACTTACAATACATTTATTATAGTTGTTATTATACAGATGTTAGTGCGTCTTTAAATTGATCGGTCACGGACATAATCCCCACACGATATAACCTCAAATATCTTAATATAGAGACAAAGTGAAGGTTTATAATAGATATTTTTTTAATTGGACAACCAATCAATGTCTTCAAAAGAACGTCATACCTAGTGACAGAGTTAAGCCCCGCCTCCTCTCTAAGATAAACATTTTTGCATCCTTTACATTGCTTAGAGTTGCCCTACGATAGATCCTGACTCACTCTTAAGATAAGATTCCTAGTAAAGCGAGATCTGAGATCATTCTTAGAAGCTTTATTAATACACGCCCTGGTGTCACACTAGTGTCTCACCTGTTGATGCCTCTCTGTCGTAGCTCTTTGCCTGGAAGACTAAACTCACCCAGAAAGGTGGGAGCCAAACATTTTATGAGATCTTCCTCAATGCCTCCTGCTGTCGTCACGATCACATCCACCTGCATTAACAAAGCGTACAGCCAGGTGATGAGCACAATTATACAAAAAAAAACAAAAAAGACAGGACAGTCGGCAAACCTTCAAAAGTGGTCACGATGTACCATTTTATGCTGAACAAGGTAGCGGATGCTCTCACGGACCCCGCAGCTGATAAGGTTGGAAGTGTAGCCGAGGAAAATGGTACATCCTGATTGACTCTGGTCAGAGTCAGATGTGTGTTCCTTCTCCTCCACCGGCTCCAGACGTTTGTCGATCTAAAAATAAGACAATTAGCACAATGAAAATGTTGAGCAGCTTTTCCCATCCTACAACACCCCACAGTTAAAACTATGGCTTTGTAATAGGCAATACATATTGTAAGGGGAATATAAAAGAACGTCTACATTCCAATATCGTTTACATAGTGAAAAAAGCAACTTTTCAGCTACTGAAGTGCATGAAAATCTCAACTTATAGATGAGAAACTTGTCCATAACAGGAGGGAACTCTGTCATTCGGGTTCCTGAAATTCAAAGGTGAATAATGGTTTGATATTTGTGTGTGTGTTGTGGCTCAAATGTTCTGGCTCAGGTTCCAAATTGAACGAGAAAAATAAAAAGAAAAGAAAAAAATCTGAAAAATGCAGCCAATTAATTTTGTATTGAGAATTATTTCAGCAGTGTTAGAGCGTAATATAACGTTATAGTCCTACATTCCAGATATGAATACGGTTAAGGTATTTTTCATGACAAAGCTGTTTTTTATAGGATCTTTTGAATTATTATAAAAATAATCATTCTAGAAACAACCTCTCTGAGGTAATGTTTACTTTACTAAAGCTTGATTTTCACAAATAGGGAGATATTTTGTTGTTTTGTACAGTAACTGAAAAAGTAACATTGTGCGACAGAGTAATGCAAACTGCTTAAAATCGCAAGATGATATTTCACACAGCTCACTCAGGTCTAGACACATGCTTCTTCTTTAGTTATACGATACTTAAGAATCAAAGATGGTTTAGCAAAGAGAAAATAAACAAAGCAGATGGAAAAAGAAGAAGCTGTTTAAACTCACCATCTTATTGATCTCCTGTACAGCCATGGCAAAACTGCTAGCCTGGAAGCCCGTGGTGTAGTAGGATTGCAGCAGAGCTTTGTAGTCTACTCCCTGATTAAAATCATAACCTCTGATCTGTGGCATGTCCTCTGAGAGAGCACCACTTTCTCTCAGAACAGCATTTCGTGCAACAGTGAGGATCTGATTTGCCATGTTTACTGAAAGAATCATGTAGTGAAGGAACACACAGACAACACACAGGGATTAAAAAAATAACTAAATGTAACCTCTCAATAGCAAAGAACTTTGCCGATTAATTCCTTTGTTTAATCCGTTTTTGTGAAACAAACAATTTGGTCAGAAGATTTAAAAATGAGGTTGTATGAGACGATTAACCTATCCGAACGACGTAGCCAGAGGTCGGATCTAACGGCAACTAAAAAAGATGGATCTAGAATGATTTTGCCTGAAAGAGTGGGAAAATATTTCCAGGTCAAGATGCTGATAGACTCTTACCCAAAAAGAGTCAACATTTAGTGTTTAGTAATTTAAGGGTGTACATGATTTATCAGGATTTTCTTATACCTTATTAAAAACTGAAATTTCAAAAAGTCAAGAAGCTTTTATTGTCATTTCAACCATATATAGCTGTCGCAGTACACAGTGAAATGAGACAACGTTTCTCCAGGACCATGGTGCTACATAAAACAAAGCTATAGGGCCAGTTGTTCAAAGGTAAACTGATCGGATTTTGGTTATCGGATTGGATTAAATCTTGAAAATGGGTTGTTCAAAAGGGAAAGAAGGAATCTGAAATCCGATTAGATTACGCAATCCAATCCTAGATTTAATGTGGATCAAACCTTCAGTTTGTGTTGTTCAAAACTTGTCAGTAGGATTTGGATAACTTTGATCCAAAAAAAACAGGATTATCCTGATCCCAACAGGGGGAAGGATTTCAAGGTGGATTCCTGGAGGAAAATGTAGTAAAACTTTAAAATGGGTCAAATAATACGTTTGTATCATTTAGTGTATATACTTTTACTGAAACAAAACTTCAAAACAAAACTTCAGATCCGCCTCCTAAAAGCAGAGCTTGGAAATGTACGTCTCTCATCCTCAGATGAAAAAGAACCCTGAACATTCTTTATTTTGTTAACTATTGGATATTTAGCCATTTTATTTTTTTAAGACGTTTTCAAAATATCCACAATGTATTTGTTAATGTATTTTTATTTTTTATGACTAAGATGAGGGGTCATAAAAGAAATTATGAATGGAAGTGGATGTTTGTTATTTTTGGGTTTTGTCTCAAAATAAAAAACTCTTACAGTGACCCCATGTTGGCTCTTCTACCTGTTCTTTACATAGCTGGTAGCCCACGTTGTGATATGTTGTCACATTTAGAGCACTGGTAATCCGGATTTGGTAATCTTGAGAACGGTGTATCTGGATTAGGGTGATCCAATCCAATGTTGCTTTGAAAAAACCGGCGTAAAAGTAAGACGGATTGGGATGGGATTTCCAAATCCGGATCATTTTGATTCAGGTTACATTTTTTGAACAACTGGCCCATAAAGTATATAAGAGCTATAAGGACTTAATAAAGTCATGCTAGACACATAAAGCGCATCTTGTGCAAACAAGCCAAGACAAACAAGTCAGACAAGACAGACAGGATAAAAGAAAAAATATATATAAATACATAAATAAAATTTATAAAGCAGTGTTCTGACTTTTTATACCTATTGTAAAACAAGTTAGATGTTCAGATGTAATAGCACTGTATACGAGTGCAAATGCCAATTAATATAAATGCCAATTAATTAAAACAAAATTTAATATGAATGCCAAAGAGAAACTGGATATTTAGTCACTGGTAGGATTTCACAAGAGGAAGAAAAGAAAAAGAAAAAAGATTTATATGACCTGATTTCACCTCAGATATCTCTCTCTAAATGTTTTGGCCTTTTATTAAATGATAGATAAAGTATTACAGTTTAGATCATTATAACTGAGTTCTTGCTAGTGAGCTATTAACCATCATTTTAATCAAAGTAATGCAAATATAAGTAGTGAAAGAATTACACCAACAGTAAATATCAACAGCACTTATTTACACTCATAGTAAATATAGCGGCTCTGTTTAATTAGTCATCTAGCTCCAAGACCTGCAGTAATTTAGGCTCGAACCTTATTATAATTAGATTATAGGTCATATGTTCTTTTAGGTCATATCTTCACTATTATTATGAAATGCAGCATGTGTTTGATTGCTAATAGCTCTAATAGCTCTTATTATCATCACAATGGGCAACTGAAAAACTGCAACTAGTTTTCAGACGCGTTTAAAATGCTTCTTTGGACGTGACATAGAATCTTTCAATCATTAACGTAAAAACTTACCTTCTGTTGTTGTAGCTGAAGTATTAGCTTCATGGCAAGCTGTAGTTACATCACCCTAATCGTGCTGCAGCACTTCACGTGTGTTCTCCTGTCTACGGCAACCGCAGGGGAACAAAATGGAGAAACGCGTTTTCTCGTGATCTCGATCATGATGATCATGTATTTTATGAAGCATTCACGAGAACCCTAACAGGGGAAATGATACGATATGCTGGTGTATGATTAAGCTTAGATTAAGGCATACGTGATTGTATATATCTAGCTGGTTAACTGATACTGATTAACAATGATGTGGATTCAGTAGTTGGTTAACAGTACTGGTGTATAATATATGTGACGTGACATACGGCTAAGTATGGTGACCCATACTCAGAATTCGTCCTCTGCATTTAACCCAAGTGCACACACACCGTGAACACACACCCGGAGCAGTGTGCAGCCATTTATGCTTCGGCGCCCGGGGAGCAGTTGGGGGGATTTCACCTTGCTCAAGGGCACCTCAATCTTGGCCGGCCCGAGAATCTCGAACCCCTGACCTTCAGGTTAGGAGTCAGACTCTCTAACCATTAGGCCAGGACTGCCCCATTTATTTATCATTTAGAGTTTAGATTTTGTTACAGATTAATGATTAGTGTAAAAAATAAATAAATAGATCTTGTGCATTGTCCGAGGGACAAAAGGGGTGTAATTGTAGTGGATATTTTCACTTTAGAGATGTCCTTCTGTGCTTCTCATGACTGCTACAGTTATTGTGACTAGAGATTGCAGTTGTTTTCCTAAAATGCAGACCGTTCCCATGGGACCTTTGTAGGTACAGATTAGCTTGAGCAGGCGATGCTTCTAAGCCAAAGGTTGATGATGTTTTGCTTTTACATGTCCTGTTTCATTTCTATAAAATCCTGATGTTATCCATGATCAGGGTCCTTCCTCTCTCATGTTACACGTAGAGTGTTGGGTCCTGCTGCGCAGCTGAACACAATAAATTGTGAAACCTTTTTTTACTCTTGCCCGTGCCTACCAGTGTGATATTTTATACTTTAATTTCTCTCAAATCTCAAAGCTTCCACAACAACGATTAACTAAAAACTGTAAACAAACAATGAAGACAGCAAGTAAGCACATGCTTTTTAAACTAAGCCATGTGTGAGTAGCGATAAACTGCTTTGCAAACTTATAAAATTAACAAGTTTAGTATGAGAATGAGATGAAAATGAAAACACGTCTATAGTGGCTTGCAACATTTAAAACAGCTTTGCATAAAAAATAAAAAAAATGCCATCAGAAATCACAAAATTAGTTGAATGGAATCTTGTTACACTATATGTATATGCCAAAAATACAGTATATGGTATGTGGACACCTGACATTATGCAGGTCTTCCTCAGGCTGTTGCTATAAATTTCAAAACAAAATTGTATTGGATGTTTTCATTCATTCACCTTCAGTGAAATTAAGGGACCCAAATCTGTTCCACAATAAAAATGCACCTGTAAGTGAGATTCATAAAGACACATAAGTCCTGAACTCAAGTACACTACCTTTGGGATGATCCTGAATACCAATTGCACCCCAGGACTCGACATCAACACCTGATCTCACTAACGCTCTTATTTCTGAATGAGTCCAAATCCTCATAGCCATGCTCCAAAACGTAGTGGAAAGTCTTCCCAGAAGAATGGAGGTTACTATACAGTAAGTGCTAAGGGAGAAATAGGGTCTTATAAGGGTCAGGTTTTCACATACTTTAAGGTATATCTTTAAATCTTTAAAGTGTTGTGTGCTCTCAGTAGAAATTGCTGAAACTTCCCAGAGTTGATTAGCAAACAGCATTTGTCTCGAATGCCATAAATGTCATTATCACAGACAGCCTGTGGCCTGTGACTGCACTGTTTCCTCTTCTCTCCTTATGGCTCATTTTGGCAAACCTAAGGATTTTGTAAAAAAGGAGAATGTTCGTGAATATTTAATGTGAACTGATAGGTCTGCCTTTTAAGTTGACAGAGTTTCTCCTGTCTGTGTCTGTGTCATTAAAAACATGCCAGTATACAAATGAGCTCTGTTAAAAATGGCCTGTAGATGTGAAGTCTTTACTGAACATTGAGTGGTTGTGTGCATGTTGTTTTAAACAAACACAATCTACAATGCAGCCAGTCATTGTTTAGTTCTCATTGCATAAAACATCCCCAACACTTACAGATAGATATCTGGGAAACTGGGAAGCCGCAGGCTCGAATCCCACCACTGTTGATCCTTGGCTATTATATGTTTTCATAAATAATAAATAAGCAGGCATGTTTTTAACTGCTAAGGTTAATATAATAAATAAAAAATAATGTTATTCCGTAACCATATGTGTGGACTAGTACTAGTATACTGTAACCCACTCCTATTGATTGAATGAGCTAAATAAATATTATATCTTTGTGTTCATTGTATATTATATATTTATATATTGTATATTATATTGTATATTATATATTTGTGTTCATTGTATATATGTGTTCATTTATTATTTCTTATCATTGCCATTCTGTTTAAACTGTGGAGCTACTGTACTAGAAATAAATCCTTGTATGTGAAAACATACTTGGCAATAAAGACCTTTCTGATTCTGATTCTGATTCTGATTCTGATATGGTTTTTACTTTCGTCAAACCCATTAAGTCTGGGCCATTAAGGTTTATTTCATTCTGCCCCTGTAGGGATTTTCTTTTCTGAGGGCGTGTGATGTTGGTGTGACATTTCTACACCTGCAAGTGCGACCTTTCAACTCGGCCACATCACAAGATGCTTTGAAGTGACCGCAGGAGCACACACAGGGAGGACAGTCCGACACGGGTTAAATAGCCGGGACGGGAGATCACAACACTACACAACCTTAGCATATAGGTGAACACGCAAAGTGCCGTCTCACAAGAAAAGCACTGAATTCCCTGCAGAATAAACCGAGCAGTCCAGAGCACAACCGAACAGAGACGTGGTTAGTCTCATGCTGCAGGTTGAGGCTGTGAGATGGAGGCTGGAAAAGTGTACAGCAGTAACACAGTGCTTCAAGCTAGAAAAGCTGTGGAGCAGCTGAGACTGGAGGCCAACTTGGAAAGGATCAAGGTGAGAATTGAATACAAATAAGATCTTTTTTTTCAATACACAAGGCTTAATTTTAAAATGTAGTTTTTTTTCTGATAAGCATAGATAGTGCTTAAGCTATTTAAATAAGAGTAACGTGATTAGGTATAGTAAACATCAAGGAGCTAGATTTCAATTCAGATTTCCACTTTGTTATAACATAAAGTCTAAAGTGAGCTATTTTGTATGTTTTTATTTATTTTTTTTACATTTTTCTCAGAGATTTTGGAAGGATCGGTTCATTAAATTAAAAAATATTTGATATATGTTTAATATATATTTAGAGCAAGTGAAGTCAGTGAGTGGAGTTTAACATGTTCTCCACATGTCTGGTTTCTCCTACCTCTAAAAACTTACACAAAGATGGAGTGGCCTCTCTAAAATGCCCCTAAGGAAACACCTTGGCTGGGATGCTGATCCAACACAAGGCACCGTGCACCCAAATATTCATACAATACATAATATCAAGTGTTGTATGAATATTTGGGTGCACGGTGCCTTGTGTTGGATCGGCATCCCAGCCAGGATGTTTCCTTATCTCACACCCTGTGTTCCTGGGATAGGTTCTGGTCCCATGGTGACCCTAACCGGGTTAATGTAGTGTTTAATAATCAGTGTCATCTCAGTGAGGCATGAAGTTCCTTTCCAATTTTATTTATCACATACAGTTAAAGGACATACATTTACATACCCCTAGCTGAATATGATGCCCAAGAAGGCAACATGATACTTTAAGCCTGGTGTGTGTGTGTAAGGTTTAGAGCACTATAATATTTTGTGTTGACAAAAAGTTTACAAACCCAGATTCATCAGTTTCATGAGTGTTTGCACATTTTGTAATAGTGTGTACAGGTCCCTTGGTTGTCCTCGGTATGAAAAGATGGATACCAAGACCATATAGTCGCTGTTGGAAAGGGGTGAAATATGCACAACATGCTGCAGAAAGTAAATCCTTCAGGACCTGAATATTTTTTTATTCTCTTATTCTTTTCTTCTTTTCTGCTTAGAGCAAACAAAATATGAAAAATCATGAAGATCATTCCAAAAACATAAACCAGATGTTGGTGTTTCAGTAAATTCAAGGAATTTCAATTCAATTTATTTATATAGCGCTTTTAGCAATTGAGATGGTCTGAAAACAGCTTTACAGAAGCATAGAAACAGAATAAATTTACTATTTATATCTCTAAGATTGATCCCTAATAAACAAGCCGGAGGTGACGGTGGCAAGGAAAAACTCCCTGAGATGATATGAGGAAGAAGAACCAGACTCAGAAGGGAACCTCATCCTCATTTGGGTGACACTGGACAGTAAATAATTTAAATGTAAATAACATCCTTTCTACAACAGTTTTAGTCAAGTGAAATTGTGCGACCAAGAGCTCCTGAGAAACTAACAGGTCAGCGTCATTTCTAAGTTCATTACAGACTTTACACTAATTCTTTCCTGCTGAAGTCTTCAAATGTTCACTGATGAAGAACAAAACAAAAACTGCAATTTCCCCCTTCAAGATTTATTTCTTTTAGATTATGGACATTTTTCAGATTCAGCAAAGTGTATGTAAGTTTATGACCTCAGCTGGACATTTTCACAGACAGTAGACATAAAGAAAAAAAGCTTTAAAGAATAACTGAGCAAATGGTTTAACACAATAATATGAATTCGGTAACAAAAAAAGCATAAATGCTCATTTTCAACTCAGTTGCTGTGAGTACACAATCTTTCCAAATCCTTCAAACTGACTGTTTTTCAGTGATGGAATGAACTTCCAACCTCTCATCAGCAGCATTCATCACTAACTTGAACCCACTTTTTTATCAAACACTTAAATTACAATGATTGTATTGTTTTCTGCATGACGTTATATATAATTTGTAAATCACTTTGGATGACGTATAAATAAAAAATTATAAATTCAAGTCATTTACCTCCTCAGCAGTCACCTGCTTTTGGACAGGGCATGCATCAGTGTATAATATCTTGCATTTCTGTAATATTAGTCTGATTAACAGAGCTGTGGTGTGTGTGTGTGTCTGTGTGTGTGTATGTGTGTGTACGCCAGATCTCAGCTGCGGCTGCTCAGCTCGTGCAGTACTGTCAGGAGCACCGACGTGGAGATCCTCTGCTCACAGGCATCGCAGCGTCCTCCAACCCATTCAAGGACAAGAAGACGTGTGTGCTACTGTGAGAATCCAGAACTATGTCTTATATATGTACATGTCCATAAAGGCAAAGTATGAATATGTTTCTATTGTGCATGCCACTTTATTAATTTTTTTTATCTTTATACTTTATTAAATGTGTATGTAAATCAATGTTTCAAGGGCTTGACTCTAATGCATTCAAATGATTTGAGCTTATAAACATCCTGTTTAATGAATTCAAACCAACAGCTTGGACCTTTTACTGCTTAGTTTCATAGATTTTTGGGAGTTTCTATATTACAGGCATGTCTAGTAGCATGAAATAAAATAGCCAGTGTGATCCTGATGAACCTGCTAAATATTAGTTTCTAAGTGTAGAGTACAGAATACCCATAATGCCCTGAATTTGTAGGGTACAGAACACATATCAGACACAACATTTTTTGTGTGTCTCAAAATCCTGTGCGTCTCAAAATCTCTAATCTAATCTAGTATACACTAAGTGACCATATGTATGTGGACACCTAACTGTTGCCACAAAGTTGGATAGTTTTGACTTTATAGTGTATATATTATCACGAATCAGACATTTATTCCAATATCTAACACATCGTTGATGCATCCAAACATTTGGCCTGTGTACGTTTGTTAAATTTTAACCTCTGAGTGGCCACAAAGTGTTGATTTATTTTCTACAACTGCAGTTCAAACCACAGGTTTCTATTAAATCGAAGGTTTCTATTGAACACTCGAATATGGTTTCTAAAACTTGTGCAAATAAAGTGTCCAGATGGACCAAATGGCACAGATATAATAATAAATACAGAAAACAATCTGTTAATTATTAAACAAAGAAAAACAGAGTTGGTTATATAACAATTAGGTAAAGAGATATTTCCTAGTTATTATTTAGACTAGAATCTCCACTCTCAGTACTATTAAACAGTCAGAGGTAAAGCTGAAGATTTCTGCCACTGTTATAACAAAAGGGATAATGGAACAGTTGGTAAAAAAAAATCAAATGTGTCATTCTGTAATAAATAAATAAATAAATATCTTGTCATTGGAAAAATGCTGTGCGATAAGATGAATAAAGCACTTCGGGATGTGCGGGAATTAGAAATGAATCAACTTCAGGATGTTACTGCTGGCATCACAAAATGCTCTCTAAATGATCCATTGATTCATTTCCTCTAACATCACACCCCATGAGTTTTATTCCCTGCATAAGAATTATAAACACACATGTAAAAGTAAACTATAGCATGATTGGGACCACAGCACGACTCCGGACACTCTCTTGGCTACGAGCGTCACTGCCTGGGGCGCCACACTTCCACATTCATATCAGCAGTGGCAACAGCCAGCACTCCTGCCTCAACACTTAGCTACAGGACACAGAGAGAGACACACAATGTAAGTGTTGAGACCAGGACAAGAATCTCATGTCAGAAATCCTGATCCGAGACAGAACTATTAGCTCTAAAATAATATATACAATAAAATAATGTGAGCCTATAATAAATCAATAAAAAGTAGGTCTGTAGTAGAACCAAGCTGGTATTAAATCTTCAAAAAGATGTTTTTTAATTATAAGAAACAATCAAATTTAAATCGAATAAAAATTAAATGTGTAATTAAAATAGAAATAAAATAAAAACAATGAATTAATAAAAAATAAAATGAATTAAAATAATTACAGTTATATTTTCAGCAGGATTTTTGTCTTTTTGGTGTTGGTACATTTTGTATAATCAGTGATTTAATAAAAAATAAAATAAAGTGGGGAAAGAAAATTCTATTTGCTCTTTTACTTCTCTATTGTAGAAGTGGTAGTATTTCTATATTCATGCTTAGCAGTATTTCTTGCCTTTTGAATGCTGTACACATATAAACATAAATATATATAGTACTGACAGGAAAGATACTGACAGGCATGGCTTTACTCACTCACCCCATTCACTGCTGCTTTATTATGAAGCGTGCACAGAGTCTTCGGGGGCGCACAAGGAAGGTGAACCTGCAACAATCCAGTGAGCCACATGAACACCTCTGAACATGCTGCGTACAATAAGTGGACTTCTACATGCACTGCTGCAACCATCAATAACCGTGTTGTTGACTTATTAAACTTAAAGATAAAACCTTAATCATGCGATCGGAGGAGCAGGTGTAAAGAGTCCCAGGTGAGTGATGAATGCCCTTCACCAGTGAAGTGTGGCCTACATTAAACTGGGCTGTAGACTTAAAGGAGCCTTCGTTCATGGAGAAGGTGTGAAGGAGTCCGTGGTAGTCTCCGGCCCACACCTCTCTCCCGCTGAACGACATGGACAACAAGTAAGACTTCAGCTACAGAAAGACAGACAGACAGACAGAATGAATAAGTCTCCATGTATATCTACAGTATATTATTCCTTATATTGTTTTATTCACAGAAGGCATAGCGCACCATGCTATATAGCTTTACTTACTATTTAGTAAGATTTCATTTAGCACGACTGACATAGAAAATCACGCTAGTATATAAAAGAGGGATAAAAAAAACTTCAGGATGGGCTGTAGTATAAAATTATTCCTCACTGACTGCTTAAGTAATACACAAGCGTGTGAGTATTACATTTTAACACAGGGTATGATTCTAGTTACTACTATGATAGAAGGTTTTTAGGTACTCGTTACAGTATATAAAGCACCAGTCGATTAGGAAGCTGCGTGTACGTACATGGATTTTCTTCAGCGGTTTTCCAGCTCTGCGGTCAAACACGGCTACCGTCTTGTCTTTGCTGCCAGACAGAATGTACTGCTCATCAGAGGCCAGACACAGCACGATGTCACTATGGAGACGAAGGCTTTTGACCAGTGGCTCTGAAGCTGTGACAAAAATGACATCAAGGCTAAAGATGAGCAACTGCTTCTGCTGAGATGCTTCTGAATGAAGTCAGTGGACACTGCGCTATCCCATAATGCAACAGGGCTGACGCAGAAGTCGCAGAATCAAAAATAGTGGACGTGCTATAGGCTTGTGCTCACAAATCGGCATCATAGCTATTGATACCCTAGCCTGCAAAATGAGCAGCTGCAGTCTTCTCATACCTCTGTGTGCATCTCTCATACCTCTGTGTACCAGGCTACAGAACTCTTAGGGCAGTTCACATTGGCAGTTTAGTCTGAAACAGACAACGTTTTGCTTAAAAAATTGGTAATGTGGAAGCTGTCGTGAGGACCAGAAAGAACACAGCAGTACTGAACCTGCGGTGACCTACAGTACAGGAGGTGGTGTGACTTCTGTTGTACTGGATCTGTGCTGCAAATCCTGTGAATGTGAATTAGATTCTACAGCAAATGTGTATCCTGAGTTTCATGGAAATGTTGAGGGGCGCAGAAGCAGTGAGAGCTGCAAACTATGGTGAGTTGCGTTTGTGTTGATGTAAAATGCACCGAATGGGTTCAATAGAATTATGTGAATCTAAAAGTAAACATTGTATAAACTTTTTTTTTTTTAAACTATTTTTTCCTAGTAACTAAACCAATCCTGCTCCAAAGACTAGAGAACTCACCTCTGGTGTCATAAATGCTGACTTTCTGGTCATGTGACCCAACAAACAGCATGTGATCCTGGCAGGAGAGAGAGAGCACGGCCGCACGGCTTTGGATTTTTCCGCGCTCTGCGCCTCCGGTGTTCAGGTCCCAGAGCTTCACCGTGCTGTCGAAGGATCCAGAGGCCAGGAGATCACTGCTGGCTGCAAGGCACCACACCCAACCTTGGTGTGTCGTGTTGTAGCGGCTACGAGCTCCCAGTTTTCCCAGCAGAACCCCGCTCGAGCCGCTTCTCACATCCCACAGGTTCACATTACGGTCTCTGGAGCCAGAGACGCACACGGAGCCTTTACCTCCAACCAGCAGGACTGTGTTAACGTCAGCAATGTGGCCTGATGAGAGCGTGATGTGCTCCAGGGCAGGTGTGGGGATCAAATCCATCCTGGGAAAGGGAAAGGGAAAGAGAGAGAGAGAGAGAGAGAGAGAGAGAGAGAGAGAGAGAGAGAGAGAGAGAGAGAGAGAGAGAATTATACATTCATGTACAAACCCGATTCCAAAAAAGTTGGGACACTGTACAAATTGTGAATAAAAAAGAATGCAATAATTTACAAATCTCATAAATGTATATTTTATTCACAATAGAATATAGATAACATCAAATGTTGAAAAATTGGCTCATTTTGGACGTTATAAGAGCTACACATTCCAAAAAAGTTGGGACAGGTAGCAATAAGAGGCTGGAAAAGTTAAATTTACATACAAGGAACAACTGGAGGACCAATTTGCAAATTATTAGGTCATTTGGGACATGATTGGGTATAAAATGAGCTTCTCATTGTGGCAATGTCTCTCAGACGTTAAGACGGGCAGAGGATCACC
>NC_062532.1:11508053-11618053 GCF_022655615.1 Tachysurus fulvidraco
AAGCACTAAGTAGTGTGTCCATTTCTTCCAGGAAGTCTCCTAGGTGACCAGGAGGGCGGTAGACAACAATGATAACAAGGCTGATTGGAGATGTGACTGAAATGGCATGGAATTCAAAAGAGGAGGTGGTTAAATTAGACAATAGGAGAGGTGTAAAGCACCATCTCTTTGACAACATTAAATGTGTACCACCACCCCTGCCCGTTTCTCGTGGTGATTGAAAGAAAGCATAATAAAGCAGGATAAAGCAGCTGGTGTAGCAGTGTTCTGTGGGGATATCCAGGTTTCTGTTAGTGCAAGAAAATCAAAGTAGTAATGGGAAGTAAATGCAGAGATAAAATCAGCTTTCTTTACAGCAGACTGGCAATTCCAGAGCCCACCTACCACCACTGTTTGAGACTTACACAACAGAGGAGGGTAGTTGAGGTTGCTGGGGTAGTGGCCTCTTCTCTGTGGACAAGAGCGTCTGCGACAATAGGAATTGAGTACAGAGATGGGTTTGAGGCACATACATGCAGTCAACCAAGAGTGAGATTTAAAATATGGTAGAATACATCAAACAGTACTAGATACACTTATGTTACAATGTGGAGTAAACCCTGCCCACCATTCACACCTTAAGGGAGACTGAAACTACTGCTGGTTAATCTGCTGAGAGAACAACTAAGCAAGGACCAACATCAGATTAACAATGGTATAGAATATAACAAAATTCAAATCACACTACTCTAGAACAAAGTGAGTTAAGCAGATAGTACACAAAAGTCAGAAACCTACTTTACCAGAAGACAATATATTCAAATGAAGAGAGTTAAAGCACACATGTATGGAGCTCTCACTGTGTTGCAATTGTTCTTGACTTAAATGTTAGTTTGTTTACAGGTTCGATTTCTGCCTTTTTTGTCTGCGTGTAAAGTTTCCATGTTCTCTGTGGGTTTCCTCTTAGTACTCCGTTAGTGGAAAGACATGCACTGCCAGCTCTAAATTATCTGTAATGTGTGAATGGGTGTGTGATGTGTGATTATGCCCTACGACCAACTGACTCCCTGTACAGGATGTCCCCCGAGTCCCTGAGATATGCTTATGCTTTTCTGCATCAGGATAAGAACTACAGAAAATGGATGGATGGTTGGAATGTGTTATAAATTGCAAATATACAACATGGAGGACATGAGCTGTTAAGAAAGGTAGCCAAAGTGTTTCTGCCGCCGTCTAGTGGCCAAGAGCGGTACATATTTAAAACCCACCCACGCCCATGTAAATAAACAAAGAATCTATTTTTACAATAAAAAAGTGGCTGTTTTTTCAGCAGTTGCCTTTTCGATTTCCTTATGCCCTATATCTAAATATATCTCCCATTGTTTTAAATCTATGTTACAAACATTTACAGACGATACTGAATGATAGAAGTTTAAGAGAAGTTAAGAAAGGTGTGTTGTCCACCACTGCACTGGCATATCATCAGAATCCCACCTGAATTGCTGACAAGAAACTGTACATTTGCTATTGCAGGTGTCTGGTTCCTGAAATTCCAGGCTGAAAAGTTTTCATAACATTCCTACTACTAAACATAATGCACTCACCTGAGGCAGGACGTTGATGACACACTGTGCGGGCAGGTGAGATACGATGCGTGCGACCATCTCCCATGGCAGAGACAGTAAGCCGGAAGGGGAAAGACTCGTCTCAGTGGTACCATCACAATGCCGCAAGTTTGACCTGTGAACATGTCACAACTATAACAGCCAACATATGTAGAATGCCCTTTAAATGCACTGTGATCGGGATGAAAGATCATGATCTGCTAAAAGATATCAAACAACCCCTAAGCACTGACACGGCTGGTCAGGTGTCAGCGGACAGAGCAGTACAGGACAGATTCATAAGTAAATGGATGCAGTAAAGTTAATGATACTCACCCTAGCTGTGTGGAGGCAGGAGTGTCACTATTGTCGAGACACTGCACTTCTTCTAAACACACTTCACCTCTTCCTCTCTCCTCCTTCTCCTCATTCTCTGTACCTTTCACCTGCTGCATCGACATGCACGCCACTTCCAGCTGAAAGCATCATGGAAAAGAAACAGTGACTTTGTTGCCTTTCAAGAAGCTTTTATTGTCATTTCAACCATAAATATCTGACGCAGTACATAGTGACATGAAGCAATGTTTCTCCAGGACCGAGGGAGAAAGAGAGAGAGAGAGAGAGAGAGAGAGAGAGAGAGAGAGAGAGAGAGAGAGAGAGAGAGAGGGTGAGAAAGGAAGAGATAGAAAGAGATAGAGAGAGACAGAGAGAAAGAGAGACAGAGAATGATATTTAGAGAGAGAGAGAGAGAGAGAGAGAGAGAGAGAGAGACAGACAGACAGAGAGACACAGACAGACAGAGAGAGAGAGAGAGTGAGAGACAGACAGACAGAGACTATTGTGTATTTCCTTATCAGCTCTCTTTATCGGAGCTATCAGCAACTCCGATGCTCAGAACTACTTAGCTATATTTAGCTATATTTTCTATAAACAAGTCTAACTTAGCTGTTACTTACCAAATTATTCCCCAAATTACCTCATGAATATTCTCTTTTCTCTTTCTCATGAAACCTTTATGGTGTCAGATAGAATCAATAACCTGCCTCTCTGGCTGGCAACTGAAGAATGACGTCACCCCCTGACGTCATTGTATTACAGTTAATATCATGTCAGTTATTACTTCACTGTTAAGGCTATATAACGCCACAGACATAAAAACCAGTAGGATTTTAGTTTATCGGGAAAGTAAAGTCGGTTAGCACATATAAAGACCTACTTAGCGAAACAGTTATTTTAGCCAACAGCTGTTTGAACTCCTAACAACAGTTCGAAGTCTGTTTTATTTCTGGCGCACAATATTTTCGTCAGGACACGATGCGTCGCTATGATACTAAGATAGCTATGATATTAAGTCTCTTAAAAAGAGTTGAGTTTTATATTTTATCTTACGGAAATTTTTAATATTTGATGCTATTAAAATGCATATGTAAAATATAACGCTAATTAAAAAAATATGGAAAATTATTTGAATGATTTTCGTATCCTCAGACCTTTAACTGAGGGCTAGTACTTCATCAAAATACAGAACTTTTATTTTGAAAGTTTTAAGGCTGTACTTCAAATGCCAATTAACGCACTATATAGGGTGTAAACTCGTAGATATCTATGGTGTAAACTAATGGCTTCTACGCCCTACTTAGCGTGCACTACGTTAAATAACAAGTCGTTTGGAAAGCGACTTAAGTGTCCATTTTGAAAAAAATGTCACAGTTGCTGCTTTCGTGTCGCGACCCTCAGGTTAGTTGTGTGTGAGTTCATATGCAGTCTTAAGTAGATTTATGTGAATTAAAGGTGTGTGTGTGTGTGTCATATGTATGTTGTGTATAAATCACTCGACTCTTTTAATAGTTAAACTTCCTTAGACACACTTAAGAGTCCACCCTGAAACACATAAAACACATTTAGTTTGAAAGACATGTAACAGTGTGTTGTTTGTTATTGTTATCTTCTTAATTCCCCCCTGAGATATTAGAGTTTGTCTACTACTTTATGTCCTATAACAAGAAGAAAGCTGAATCTTATTGAATAAACAATCTTTTACACTCTCCGTCTTCTACTGGCCTTTAATAAAGTATTAATATAAGAACATTGGAGAGTAAACAATCAACTCAAACCGATTTGTGCTGAGTTACAACAGAGACTAGAGATGAGAGAGCTGGAGAGACTAAAGCACTAAAGTGCTGCCGCATTTCTTCATGTACAGTAGATGGATTAATGGACAGTTTAATGTAGAGAAAATTAACTAGTTAATGATAGAATCTTAATCTAACAAGTCAAACAAATGAAAGATGGCTAATAAGCTTTAAGCAAAATAAAACTCGGATGCCACTGAAGATCACGCATTAATAATTAACATTGTTATGCACAGTATTTGTCTTCAGTCCTTCAGGGTTGAGGATTTGATTCCTGCCTCTTCCTGTGTGGAGGATGCTTAAGGGGTTTCTCCAGATACTCTGGTTTCCTCCCCCACTCTATACACATGTGCTGTAGGCAGATTGAGCATCTTTAAATTGTCTCTTGTGTCTGAATCGTTGTATAGGCATCTGTGCTGTGGGTCGGCACCCCGTCCAGTGCTTCCTGTGACCCTGTGTGTAGGTGGTAGAGCAAATGGATACAAGGATGAGCAGTAATGTTGGCAGTAATGTTTATTTTATTTAGGACTTTAAAACAAGGTTTTCTTCAGCCATGAAGATGTTCACGTTTTTATGTTTACTGAGAGCTTGACAATTACTCCATGAGCTGAGTTACAGGAAACTTGACATCTCCTGCTGGCGTCATAAACTCATAGAGAGTTGTACAACTGACCGTAGGAGACCATTTCTGCTCTAAGAGCATTTAAATAAATAATACCAGTTTGACCAGACAGTTTGATCTTTCGTTTAACAAAATTAACGTGTCTTTAATAATGTTTTATTAAAGCTACTCTACATTTACACTGGTTTTCTGTGTATTTACTGAGACTTCTTTTTTGTTTCTAAATAGGCATGGAGGATGAGACCCAGGAAGAGATTCTGTCCCAGTTTAAAGAGAAGAGGTTTGGGGGATGGGGTCTTTTGCAGCTGACGGCAGGGACAGGACTGGCGGTCTATGCCATGTGGGCAGGGATTCTGATGCCTGGGTTTCGCAGAGTGCCTCTGAAACTACAGGTTAGTTTAGGAGAGTAGCAGCATAAATAAAATTGAAAGTCATCACAGTAACACATCACATAACTCATCACACATTTATTTTTGTGTTCATTTAGGTGCCTTACATACCAGCCAGTAAACGGCAAGTGTGTAGTGTTATGACGCTGCTAAAGGGCCGCTCTGGAAGTCTTGCTGACTTGGGCTCAGGGGACGGTAGGATAGTAAGTCGGTATTTTGTTATTTGTCATTATGGGGTGCCTCAATGGTTAAAGCTCTGATCAGAAGGTCGGGGATTCAAGCCCCAGCACTGCCAAGCTGCCACTGTAGGACCCTTGAGCAAGGCTCTTAACCCTATCTGCTCCAGGGACACTGTATCATGTCACGTCTGCCCCCATACTCTGACTATAACTTCCTAACTTCCTAACAAGCTGGTTCATGCAAAGAAAAGAATTTCAGTGTTCAGTAATATGTGATAAATAAAGGATTCTTCTAATGGTTGCTTGAGAGCAGGAATTGTGTGCCTGGAATTACATGCATGTACATTTTCAAGGCTGGATATACTTTTCTACACTGACATTTCTGCCATTTTTTATGTAAAAATACTTAGTGAAATACAATATTATGAGCAGCTGAGTGTTAAAGGAGCAGTTTGTAATGATTAGAGCTCTCTTTTGCCTGTCAGGTTAACTGCCTGTGCAATGAAATGCCCTCTGTTTTTACCCCAACTTAACATGCTGCTGTTATTTACAGTCGACTTGACCTCCTTTATGAACGTGTGCTTTGTCAGAGCATTTATAGCTCATAAAAAAAGATACTTTAACCCACACGTTAACAGCTACAGGTCTGAGTGGCTGTTGTTATTGTGAACTTTAAACATTCATGCCATAATTTAGACTAAAGCTGCAGTACAGCTGATAACAGCATACAATACAGAGTAGCTTAACAGCAACGTTAGGCAGCTACTGTAATGTTAACTTTAATGTTCATGACAACCTTCTCAAAAAAGTGACTAGAATGAGCAATGTTATATATGTTATAGGTATATAGTTTGTATGTCTAACTAATCTTAGCAGCTTTGTTGTAAAAGGTGGAGGTACAATATGATGTTAGGGGGATATATGTGACAGAGTATTATACGACAGAGCAATTGAGGGTTGAGGGCCTTGCTCAGTGGCTCAGCAGTGGTGGCTTGATTGACCTGGGGTTTGAGCTCACAACCTTCCGATCTATAAGCCAACTATTATCCACTGAACTATCAATATCAAAGTGAAATCAAAGTCAAGAAGCTTTGTCATTTCATCCATAAATAGCTGACGCAGTACATAGTAACATGAAGCAATGTTTCTCCAGGACCGAGGTGCAATATAAACTAACACAGAGCTAAGGAACTATAATAAGATCTATATATATATATATATATATATATATATATATATATATATATATATATATATATATATATATATATATATATATATAAACTTATAGAAAACTTATATAAACTTATATAAAACTTATATATAAACTTCCTGTTTCTCTCGTGTTGTTGCTGTTGTGACACCAAAATTTCCCTTTGGGGATTAATCTTACTTTCTCTCTCTCTGTATTTATTATATGTATTTGTGTGTATCAATCTTATCTATTGATCTATCATTTTGTCTGTTTATATATCCAAAACCCATACTCATAAACTCATTTAAAATAGAGAAGAGAAACTGTTCACAGTGTGAGTGGTTGTGTTCAATTGCTGACCCTGGTAGCTGAGAAGATTCCTCCATGTTACAGAGTTGTGTAGGTGTTTTTAGTGGACTTTACTGGTTGTAAACTGGGAATTACACACTGCAAATTCACCTCAAACCCAGCACATGAGGAAAAAGGAAGCAGGGATGAGTGTTCTATGGATAGGGCTCATTTCTAGGCTAGAAAAAGTAAAGAGAGACATTGAAGTCCATTGCATGGCAGTATTATAATCCATTGCAGGTTTGCTTTCCTTATAAACCAGAAAGAAAGAAAGAAAGATAAGCAGATAACAGGTTTCATTGTTCTTTATCCCTCTTATCCAAATTAGTGTTCATTCAGTCCTTTTGCTCAGTGGTACAGGTGAAGCCTTTCAGTTAATTCTGCTTGCTAAACAAAAATGATTTGTTCGAATGTCTTCTTCACTCTTGCATATTGAGAAAACTTTCTGTCTCAGCTACAAACCACAGAATTGCTTGACGCTTGAAACAGGAAATAATGTAGCGGAAGTTCAACCAATAACATTATCTGGCATCAAGCCTTCAAAGCAGAGAATTTTTAATACACTGTCCATGTTCCCCCTAACCGCAGTAAAAAAAAAAGGTAGCGAGCACCACAGAGAGTGGCTATGTGATGTAGCCCCCTTTCCTACTTTCACTTTTTGTTTTTATTTACTTTGATTTTTTTATAACTTTGCACCACTACAGTAGATGGTAACTTGTATTTATTGTGTAAGAAGGATTTCTCTTTTCATAATAATTTGCAAGACAAAGGACACCATGACTCATTCACTCACTCTTTCTCACACACACACACACACACACACACAAACAGTTAATTGTCCTGCCACAGAAATTGTATTGTTTGTTTATATTTTTTTGGTATTATTTCTATTTATCTTGCGCTATTTTTATTTTACACTGTTTTTTCTGTATAGGTTTTCTATGATATCTTACTTTTGCTACTGTGTCAACTTTAATATCCCTTATAAAAATCTCATAGGGTTTATGTTTTCTTATAGCAAAGGAAAAGAGTGACAGTACATATAGGCATACTTTCAGGATAGTAAAGTCCTTTCCTTCACATATCCCAGCATGTTGACATTTCCAGAGCAGAGAAGGCCCAACAGTTGCAGCTTGGCTCACAGCCTTCTGGTCTGTTGGCCAAAACATTAACCTTTCATGTTTCACTACTGAACTAGTAAACATGGTGTTTCCAAATTTACAGTGCACATATGTTTTGTATATAAATTTACATGAACTGCTACATTATTGCAATGCTTGTGTCTCTAGGTCTTAGAAGCGAGTCGACAGGGTTTCTCTCCTGCCGTGGGTTACGAGTTGAACCCATGGCTTCTTCGCCTCTCGAGATTTCATGCTTGGAGAACTGGTCATTATGGGAAAGTCTCCTACCAGAGGGAGGACCTGTGGAAGGTGGGGTGTTTAACTGTTCATGCCGCAAAAGAATCTCGGTTCTGTTTCTGCTGTAGAGATCGATTGAAGAAATCATATTTTGTTTGTATGCTATATTTTCAGGTTAATCTTTCAAGCTATGAGAACATCACAGTGTTCTTAGCTCCAAGTGTGGTAAGTGTTTAGTGATTTTCATGGACAATGATACATGCACACAGACACATATTGTTAGAAACAAAAATATTTGCATAAAGTATTTTACTGATTGCATCACCTGCCTTTAGCTTGAGCCTTTGCAAAAGAAGCTGCTAGCTGAGCTCCATGAAGATGCCGTGATTGTTGCTGGACGCTTTCCCTTCCCTAATTGGACACCATGCAGGACAGAAGGGGACGGTATGGACAGAGCTTGGGCCTACCACATAAAAGCTCTCAGAAAACACCACCTGCCACCAAAGGTCATCAGTTCAGCTGAGCATACCAGCTGATCTAGGAGTCATGTGACTTATTTTAAAAACATTTTAGAGACTGTAAAGGGTCTTTCCAGCCCTGCTCTTTTAGTGATAGTTATGATGGTTTTTACTTGACAGTTTTATTTCTGCATACTGTTGTAAACTTTACAATATTCACTGCTGCTTACTGTTCACACTTGCTTGTAACACTAATACATTCAGAAACGTTCGGGATGATGCAGGATGCCATACACCCTTGTTGATCTTCTGGTCATGTGACTGGCTGGTTGATGGTATCTACATTTCACACTCAATGACCGGTTTATTATTTGCTCCTCCTTTTAGTAGACTTCCTGTCAGTCTACACTGTGCAAATAATGTCTATCCAATATTAGTATTATTGTGGTCAATTGTCACTATTGACGTACACAAATTGTTTATAGTGAAAGAT
Organism: Tachysurus fulvidraco; assembly: GCF_022655615.1. Classification (NCBI taxonomy): domain Eukaryota; kingdom Metazoa; phylum Chordata; class Actinopteri; order Siluriformes; family Bagridae; genus Tachysurus; species Tachysurus fulvidraco. Next base: position 11,516,811 of record NC_062532.1, read on the forward strand.
AGGCTATAGTTATGCCTGGTATAGTATATTATATAGTATATGCCTGATAAAAATGACCAGTGAATGTAGGTCTAAGCTAAGTAGATGTAATAAGGTAGCTACTAAATGTATAATATTCAAGTGTTTTTATTTACATTTATAGTTCAATTTTCATTTCATGGCAAATAATTCAATTCAAGTTTATTTGTATAGCGCTTTTAGCAATGGATATTGTCCCAAAGCAGCTTTACAGAACTTAAGAAACATAATACATAAAAAAAGTAGTATAATACAGTGTATAAGTAATACATGCCTGTCAGCATACCTATAGGGAAACAGTACTTCAGTTATTTCAGGCAGATTTACTGATAAACCACATTCGCCGGAAGTGTTACTCTGGAAATCTGCATTTTTCAAAATTACTCTTTGTGCCTGAACGTGTGTATGAAGTCTTTTTGAAGCTCCCAGGTTACTTCCTGCTTCTCTGTGTGACCTAATTCAACTCACACATGCTTAAAAGAATAAATTAATGTATATGACTCTACTTTTTGTAGTTATTTTTTGTCGTATAGAGTTTGTTATTTTAGATATCTTCATGTGAATTTTGTAAATGTTAAATAGATAAATGAGCTAAATGGCGATGTCATGAGAAATTGTGTAAAAGAAGAATGTCTACATTGTGCCATATTCATGCACAAGGCTGATGAAATATGGGTGCCACTACCTGTGATGTAAAGATGCCTCATCAGTTTACTAATCTACCGGAACAGTATATCTGTGGTAGAGGTTTATATCCACCATGTCTGGTATGAGAATGTGAGGAATTAATACAACACTGTCAGTTAATTAATGCTGAAAAATCGAGCTTTGTCTGACTAGCTACCAAGACATAGTAAGAGCTGGTCAATCTTGAACATACAGTATCTGTAATCCGCCCATAGTATTATGCCAAATTAATTAGATGTCTGTGTGTTGTCTTTTTTTTTTTTTTTTTACATGCAGGAAAACTATATGATGTCTTCCTAGTATGGAAGTAAATGTAGACTTCTTGTTCAAAGGTATTACATTAAATAACAAATTAATAATCCTCTTTTGGGGGAATGTTACTAGTGCTGGCAAATCACTGAACACTGGCAGGGCTGCTATGGAAGGTGCTTCTTGGTACAACATTGTTTCTCTGGTAAGGTTTTGTATTCTTATTGTCATTAAAGGTGACATGTACAGACTCTTTGTCATAGTCCCACTGTTTGCGTTCTGTCTTTAGGCTTTTAAACATAATTACAGCAGCTGTGTCTAAGTGTTTTGTGTTGTTGTATGAAGTACAGTTACAGGGCGTTTGATTTTGCCACACGTCCTGATGCGGCCGGTTTCATCCGGCCCAAGATTAAGATTTCACTTCCGGTGGGGAGGCGCGTTCATGTGGAGAGAGGAAGCTACGAGGCCTGGACGAAAAACTAGTCTACAAACTACAGGAGTGGTCCGTTTACCTTCTATTGCGCTAGGATATTTTAACATGACGACGGAGATTTATTTCTAACGATGCGATAAGGTTTTTTTTTTTGTGTGTGGAGACTTTACACGCGTGTGTTCACCTGCATCCGGGAGGCGCGGTGGGTGTCACTTCTTAAACCACCCGTATTGCTGCAGGAGCAACAATAACAAGTGCTGCCTTATAGTCGAGCGCAGAGACCGAACCAGGCCCCGGGTCTGTGCTAAACGTCATCGGGATGGTGTGTCGGTGTTTTTTTAGGTGGTGAGACATTTGCCCAGTGAATCTCGGGCAGTATGAGCCAACAGATTAAACCCCTTCTCAAACTCTAGCCTCAGAAACGCAGCAGCCGGAGCGGAGCGAAGCGAAGCTGAGACCGGACATGGTGAGTCGACATACTTTCACACGCGACCGTTGGGATTTTCTCCCCTCAGATAATTTAAAACGTTACCTGACCGCCTTAACTCCGGCGATACAGTCAAACAAACAATTTATCTGAGCTGCGTATGTATTTTTGGCTTCGTATATACATATATAATTATTATTTTTTTTTTTACAATATCGCTACAACCGTGTCTTCTGTCGTGATTGTGAGCTTGACAGTATCGTAAATGACCGTATTGACGGATGAAATTAAGCGATATAGACGCTTCTACGTTTGTGGAAAGTTCAACCGAATAACGGTCTCAAGTGGACGTTCGAAAAGCGACGTAACGGCAACTCGGGTCGGATTGGAACGTCTCGAGCCTCCGCCTCGGTGTTGCAGTACGAACACGACGCAGCAGCACGCGACGTGTCGTGACTCATACAAAGAATTTAGCTTCATTATGGCTACGCGACCTCTTCCTCAAATTCTCTTCCTTCTTCTTACTTTTACAAACAGGTCCAGACAAATACCGCCTGAACGCTAAATGTGGCCGAATGCGTAGGGTTTGTGTTGCACTGTAATGGTATTTCATCTGTAGGTAGCAGTCGGTTGTGTCAAACAGCTTGACTACACCTTTGTCACACACTCTGTATAGATACTCTGTATCTTTGCTCTGTTCACAGGCGTCAGAAGAGGCCTCCTTGCGAGAACTAGAAAGTCTCATGACTGAGTTTTTCCACAGCTGCACTACTAATGACCGCAAAAGAGAAATTGGTGAGTTGTTTTTGGGGTCTTTAATAAATAATCACTTCATCCTGGTCAGTGTAGTGAGGTACACCGGTTGGGATACCAGTCTATAACAGGACACCATACACACCTACTGTCATGTTTTTGTGTGTCAGGAGGAAACCAGAGCACCCATGGGAAACCCATGCAGACACTAGTAAGACATGTATGAAAAATGTGCACAGATATGCCACAGGCGTATCTCAAACATGGCACCATGGAGCTCACCGCGTCACAGCTTTTATTTATCTATTTATGTTTATTGCACCCTGATTAGTTTGTTTAATCTTTGCTAATTCACACTCTGTCATCTAGTCGGTAAAGGCGAACAGAGATGGTGTTAATCGTCTTACGCAGCTGTCTTTGCAACCTCATAGGGCCACTGAAAGTGCTCAGAAAGCGCTTCCTATGATGGGATAGAAGAATGTCTTATTTATATATAATGCTTAATAACAAAACAGCCTCTTTGGACAATATTTATATTCTGTTCTTGTCTATTTATAGTCTATTCAGTATGTCAAGTGAAACATTAGGGTGGCTAACTAGCCTTAGACAACATACTTAATCGAGCCAGCATTATACATGGGCAAAACAGATGCGTACCACGTATTGTCAGTGAGACAGTCATGAACATTTTCTTTTAGTGACCTGCAGTATACTAGATATGATGGTTAGCTTTCTTGCTTGGAACATACATACGAGGTTGAGGTGTCTAGCACAGAATCTGACAGTGATGCATGTTCTTTTACGAGAGTTTTTTTTTTATGAAGAAGACCGCAATCCACTCATCACACGATTTCTACTGTTACATCTGCACTATATGCATTAGATTTCAGTATTTGTGGTTGACATTTTCTTTTACCTCTTGTACAAAGATCCTTTCAGTGCTTGAGTGTAGTGCATTTGACAAAACCACATGCTGCTGTTAACAACATTTCATGCACAAATGACTGACCAGGAAGTCACTGACAGCCTGAGGGGAACCTTGCTGTCAGAACTTTGGTATTTGTCTGTTTTTTTGCACTGCCAGAAGTCAGACTGCATTTCAAGGAAGTGAAAATGTACAAATGTTCACTGAACTCGAAATGCAGTTTGGGTTTAGATTGCATATGAGATAATTGGTTTAACATTGAACTTGCCATTATTAAAAATTGCAATAAAGATTTAATGAAAGCTTATGGCCACCTGTTAGCTTCTTACCAGCTATACGAGAGTAGTAATACATCTATAGCTATTCCCATGTGCATTTTCATACTATACTCCATGTGAATCTGTTAATGGTGTAAACATGTGTGTCGTACTTTGCAGAGGAACTGCTGAATAGTTTTGCTAGCCAGCCGGGCTCCTGGAGACACTGCCTCTACTTCCTCTCTAATAGCAGAAACGAATACGTCATGATGTATAGTCTTACAGTATTTGAGGTGAGTATACACGTGTAGCTACCCAATGGTTTGATGCACTTATGATTTATACTACATACTGACCCTGATATTCATATTTAGAACCTGGTCAACAAAATGTGGGTCGGTGTAGCCAGCGAGGATAAAGCAGAGCTTCGTAGCTGCTTGCCAAAGTTGTTGCTGTCCCAACATGCTCTGTTGCCCTTCTTCATCAGAAATAAGCTCTGCAAAGTCATTGTGGACATTGGACGCCAGGACTGGCCAATGTTCTACCATGACTTCTTTAGCAATACTTTACAGGTACGTGAAATACACATGTTTATTTGGAGATCTTTAGGTTTGAAATATCTTCCTGAATATTTAGGTAGTTAAAATAAACGATTGAATTGTCCAGAATAGAAAAATGATGAAGAAAAAAATGTTTTTGAACACCTCACAAAAAGTTTGTGGACACCTTACAATCTCCCTCATGTGCTTGTTCATCGTTTCATTCCAGCTTTAGTCCTGGCTGTGGGGATTTGTTCATTTGGCCACAAGAGCATTAGTGAGGAAGTCCGGGATGCAGTTAGTCTTACAATTCATCCCAAATATATTCAGTGAGATTGTGGTCAGGACTCTGTGCAGGACATTTGAGTTTTTTTTGGATTTTGTTTTGTGCACAGAGGCATCTTGCTGGAAAATATTTGGATCTCTTAGTTTTAGTCCAGGAAGATTGTAATGTTAAAGCATACACAGATATTCACTATGATGTGCACTTCTAGCTTTGTGGCAACAGTTTGGGGAAGAACTATATATGGGTCTGATGGTCAGGTGTCCAACATTTAGCCATATAGTGTATTTCACCCTTTTTATGGAAGTAAGGGATTGTACTATAATATTTGTAGATGTACACTTAGGAACTGCTTGTCAATGTGCAGCAAACGAAAAACAGAATACACCTTTTTCACTGATCTGTCGTTTAAAGTGTTTGTGTTTGAATGCTGAATAGTGGTGTTATTGTAGGACTGTGTGCATGTGTGACTGCTCTTTTGCCATATTTTGGGGTGATAATTTGTTCTTTATTGACTTTGCTGCGCTTCTAGACTAAACGCATAAAGGTTGTCAGGTCTAGTAATATAATACAATTAGGGAAAGCGTCACAGGATATTGTCATTTGTTCACCCCTGCCCTGCATTCACACTAGGACGAGACACTGACTGTATGACACTGATTGTATGGCTGTATGCATCTAAATCTCACTATCAGCTGTCACTCAGGAGAGGACAAGTTCCTTTTTTTTTTCCTCCTCTTCTTCATGCCTTCTCATAGTGGTTTTCATTGTCACTGCTGCCTCTGTTTTTCTAATTAGGGATCTAGGCTTGGAGTCAGGTTTTCTGTAAAGCTGTGTAACAATGCATGTAGCATTTAAAAAAATAAACTGGAACTGAATTTAATTTGATTTAAAATCGTATATATGAATTAGAGAACATGGTGAAGTTTCTTCTTCTTGTTATTCAACGTGTGTAGTACATGTGGAGGAGAGGGAATGTCCATGTCAAAGCCTGATATTGTCCTAATGCACTGGATAGGATTGGATTTGTGTTCTATTACAGTTTTTTCCTGTCTATTTTTTCCTCAAACAAACTCTTTGTTCATGCACATTCACTAGTTGGTGCAGTCAGCTACTCTAGCACCTTTGGGTTTGGTTTTGCTGAAGATGACCTCAGAAGAGCTGGTGTGCCCGAGGGAAGATCTGAGTGTTGGGAGGAAAGAGGAGCTGAAAAAACTCCTACTGGAACAGATTCCGACTGTATTAAACCTTCTGACCGGTGAGACTCACCATCACATTCCTCTGTTCAGTTGAAGTGTTTTTGACATGACGTAGCTTGTGCTTTTGTGTTGGATAGCATGTGATTTTCAAAATTGTTGAGCTTTAGTATTTTTGTTTTTCAGGCATTTTGGAGACGGTTTGGGATAAGCACAGTGTATCAGTAACAACGCCTCCTCCATCACCTACATCAAGAGACACAGGTGAGTCATGTGTTGACCTTTATTCATTAGATTCCATTTGATAAATTTTGACCAAATGTATTTGGTATTCACAGGAAATTATATGAAAAGTATTTTACCTAGCGTGTATGCTGTAATGAAATCTGGGAAATTTGAGTGCTCTTTTTTCCCTTATATTTATGATTTTTCTCTCTCCATTAGGTGGATTGACAGTTGATGCTACTCCGCTGGGACTGGAGTCAGAGAGTAGCACATTGTGTCTGCTGGCTCTGGAGTGCTTGGCTCATCTCTTCAGCTGGATCCCTCTGTCCTCCTCCATCACTCCAGCCCTCCTGGCCTCCATCTTTCACTTCGCTCGCTTCGGCTGTCAGCTGCCAATCAAAACCAAGCCTCCACCCTATTCCAATGGAGACTCTGCCCCCGGCAGTCTCTTAGCCAACGGGAGCCAGGGAAGGACAGGACACATTGTGGACCATGCCAAGCGGGCCCAGTTAGGCATCATGGCTATGAACTGCATTAATGAGCTGATGTGTAAAAACTGCGTGCCCATGGACTTTGAGGAGTTTCTGCTCCGCATGTTTCAACAGACTTTTTACCTCCTACAGAGACTTACAAACTCACACACCAACATACACACAGTCAAAAACAGACTCCAGGAGTTGGACGAAAGGTAAGGGCACAGGCAAAAAAAAATGAAAATGCACACTTGCATATACAAACTAATAAGCTGCTGAGCCGAGAGCTGACGTCACACACAGTGTGGTGATGACTTCCCGCTTTTTCTCACTTTTTCTTTCTCTTCCACTTTTAATACTGCCCCGGTTCAGTTATTTGGAGAAGTTCACAGATTTTCTGCGACTCTTTGTAAGTGTTCATCTAAGGAGGATCGAATCCAATGCTCAGTTTCCTCTAGTGGAGTTTCTGGCTTTGCTGTTTAAGTACACCTTCAACCAGGTAAACACATCCATATAAAAAACAATTCTCTTCCCTACAACATCGTTCTTTTTCTCCGTTATGTGTCTGAGAATTCACATTTTGATATTTACAGCCAACACATGAGGGCTACATGGCTTGCTTGGAAATATGGAGTGTATTCCTGGATTACCTAACCACCAAAATCAGGAGCCGACTGGACGACAGGGATAGCGTGTTAAACAGGTGCGTGTTTCTGTAGCACTTGATTGGTTTGAAAGTAAATGCAAAGCTTCACATACAAATTACCACCCAGGAAATCACGTCATGCACCATACAGATGCAGCTTAACTAAACATATATTTCCAGCTCAGACAAACATTTGGCTGTCAAGTTACTGTTAAGTGCTTTCATCCTTATCAGATCATGACACTGCTTAGTGCTAACATGGCCACAGATATATCAGTAGCCTTCTAGATGCAGATTTCAAGCAGCATGGTGTCTAACTGTTTCAACCATTTCAAACATTTCTCTAAACATGGATAACCACATGGCACAGTTTTTACTTTTGCAGTGTAATCAGTTCTAAAGTTTTCCACGTGTACACATTTACATAAACAATATTTCAGAAGGTAAACCACTTTTGACCACTGTGACTGAGCCTTTTAGAGCAAGATATTGTCCATGGATTAATGAAAAAAAAAGAAGTGTGTGTGTGTATGTGTATATATATATATATATATATATATATATATATATATATATATATATATAAGCGCTAATGATAAAGGGGAATATGGTTGATTATTTACATTGTCTTTGATGCATCATTCTATTTCTTCTTATGAAAGTACACTGCTCATGGCTACTTATCTATAGTGACAAAACAAACGCTAGAGGTTTGCTTTGCAAGAGTAATGTTAACGAATCCATTTTTGCTATTCAAGTTTTGCTGCTAATGCAATAGATGTTTATGTTGGTGGTTTGCAGGTATAAGGACGCTTTAGTGTTGCTGCTCAGAGAGGTCCTGAACCGCATCCAGTTCCGGTTAAACCAGAGTCAGCTGGAGGAGCTGGACGACGAGACCCTTGATGACGACGTAAGACCCACATACACACGTTTGTTTTATAGCTTGTGTCTTTTCTGTGTATCTGCGGTGCTTTAGTGTTTTTGCTCTGTACTTGAGGAGTGAAGTCGGTGGTTTGTATTTTTCTTTGGTTGCTATAGCAACAGACTGAGTGGCAGCGATATTTGCGTCAGAGTTTGGAGGTGGTTGCCAAGGTGATGGAGCTGCTCCCATCTCAGACCTTCTCCATTCTGGTAAGTGTGTGTAGCTACATACTATATTCATTTTGTTCTCAGTGAATGAAAGCATGGCCATGGTGTGCAGTGATAAGGACACAATCGCTGCTGTCATCATGTACATCATGAGAAAGAATATCTTATAGAATGTGTTTTAGTTCCCAGTTCTTCAAGAGGACTTGGACGTTTACCTTGGACTGCAGCAGTTCATCGTTACCACCAGAACACGTGAGTGAGCCTTGTTCATTTCTTCACAATATCTTTCATGCATACTTTGCTCAAAAGCCATCAACAAGCCTATAAAGTCTAGTGTGTTGTGTGTTGCATCAAACACCACTATGTGACATCACCGCAATCATGTAAATTTCACAAAAAAAAAAATGAATCAGATAATTTATCTTAAAAATGTTAAACGATCAAGATATGTACAGGTACCAACCATGGCGGCTGTTCATTATTAAATTTGGCCAATAACACATCAGAATGGTAGAATGTGTGTTTGTTTTGGTAGCTTTATTCAAATAAGCAATAATATGGCCATCATTATATTAATACATATGTTTTTCCTTTGGTACTGCCAATTGAAACTGCTCCTCCCAGAGCACTGTTATAAATGATGCTGAATAATGATTACGTCTTCGTCATGTTTAAATCTGCTTTCATTATATGCTGCCATCTAGTGTTTCAAATCTGTAATGGGTGGGTGAAATTACATCTTCCTTCACAGGTGTTTTCAGTCACCTAAAATAATGAAAGTGTGTGCAGGACAATGAAACTGAAACAGCACAATAATCTGTTAGTATTTAAGTATATTAGACTAAAACAGATCCTGCACAGTGGCCAGAGGGATTTTGAACCATTCCTTTTGCAGAACAGGGCCAGGTCACGGTAGAGGAAAATGGTTCCTTACTCACTCCTCCAAACCTCTACAAAGTGGCTCAATAATATTCAGATCTAATGTGAACTGAATCCTGTACAATACTGTCTGTTAGTTATTGTATTACATCAGAAAAGCAAATGCAGTGGTGAAATAACTGGACGGTGAGTGTTATTTACAATACATAACAACTAAAGGAATATATTCCGATGAAATATGAAACTACTGTAAAACTAAATATAGACATGCCTGAAACATGATCTTCCCATGTGACATTTGTGGGACAAAACTAGGCTGATAGGAACAGTAAGTTCCCAGATTTCAACAACAGCTCTACAATTTATAGCCTGATCTACAACCACTTATTCTGAAACTGAAAAGTATAAAGGAAATAAGTTTCTCTAATAATGAAAATATAATCTTTGTACTCAGTAAAACTAAGTAACAACATTTTCCTCACTGTACATTGAAGTTTTTTTTTGTTTTTGTTTTTTTTTGCTGAAAGCCTTAGAAGAAATGATGAGATGTAATAATGAAGGGTCTTTTAGAGTCCTTTTAAGCGGTGTTGGATAAAGGCATCTGATAAATGCTCTAAACCTAACATAAATAAGCAATTTAATCTCCACAGTACATTCCAGAAACATAATTTATAAATTATATGATTTGAAGTCAGTTGTCATGCCGAGGTCTACTAAGCAATCAAGCTAGAGCCGTACCATACTCTCACTCACTCATTTTCTACCGCTTATCCGAACTACCTCTGGTCACGGGGCCGTACCATACAAAAGATTTATTTTTGTAAAAAAAAAAAAAAAAAATTTATTTTATAAAAAAAATATTTTTTGGGAATGTCAAATTTCTAGAGGAAGCCCTCATACAAATAATTTACACATACATCCGTTCATATCCCACTTGAAAATCAAGGCCTGCTGTATGAACAGTTTAGCTTTCATAAATGGTCCTGAGTAATCGAGTTGTTGTAAGTGAAGGCTGATTTTTGTGATGTCATAATGACTAAAGTTGTGCCGCCAAACATTGCATTGCACAAGACTGTCTTGCAGTTTGTTTCAAGTAACGCAGAGAAATCTGCTGCTGGTTAGGGCTGAGCAACAGCATCTAAATTGTTTTCAATTAATTTCTCAATGCTGTTTTATTCAAGTGTAGATTTTTCAGTATTTGCATTCGGTCTGCAACAATTTATGTGCTACTATACCAATTTACACACTCTGACCTGTGACCATAGGAACTGTTTATTATTATTATTTATAACTTTTTTGAATTTGTATGGTGACCTTAAGTGATTAGAAAGGCACCTACAACTAAAATGGAATTATTATTATTATTATTATTATTATTATTATTATTATTATTATTATTATTATTATGACCTTATGCACAAATCTATAGTTTTTCTAGCCTAAAAGACAAAGTGAAGAAACATCATGCCAAAAGAGTGCATTTTAAAATGACAAGAATGTTTGTTAGTTTGTAATGTGAAGGAACACATTTGTACTAAATATTCATTTCCCAAGCACTTTCACAGATTATGGCTAAACATATGAAATGAATAATGGGGGCAAGTGAGTCATGACTGCACATGCAGATGCGCTCCAGAGTAGTGACACAGTACACACAGAATGCGTTGGTCTACATCAGATTACTCCCACAACTGACTTCTGAACTGCTCTCAGCAGACGAACAGAAGCACTGCCACGACGTGTTATTTAACCAGCCGTTAATTTTTCTGCTGCATTTTCACCATGTTTTCAGCATTTCTATGTGATCAGAATTGTATACGAAAGATATGTTGTGATTCACAAGCATCCATATTTAGCTCCAGTAATATAACTATTGTAATATATTTATATTTTCTTACTAAGCCAAAGGATTCTGAGTGATTGTACGATACTGAAGCATGTAGTTCTCCTGACCGATGCTGACAACACTGGTTGATTAATTCATTGTCATTCTGATCCGTTCCTACTACTGACTGGGCTTATTTTATGGATTAAAGACACGTCCTTCATCTTGATATTGCCAAGTAATTTAGTACCTCTTTAGAGTGTCCTGAATAAAAACAAACCTTGCTTTTCTGTCAAAAAAGCTTTTATGTCTTTAGATTTTTTGTGGAATATTTGGTAGATCAGTGTGTATCACCCTTATTGCCATAGCTAGTAATACAGAAAGTTATTGCCATAGCTAGTAATACCTCAACCTTTGTGAGTGTGGTTAGCGTGTCAGCTAGATTCACAGTTTCTATGAACATTTCTCATAATGTTTCTCAACGTTTTGCAAGTCGTTGGTGACTCACTAGCCACTAAACAGCGTAGTATCCTGTTTTTGTGTAGTTTACCGAAGGGTCCGTGATCTAAGAGTTGTCTCTCAACGTCTTGCTTTTACTGAACTGATGCCGTTACAAGCTGCCAACCTCCCCAACATCATATACTTCTAAAAGTTGCAATCAGACAGCATTAGTCAGAGACCTGACTTTAAGGAGAAAGTATAAAAGATCAGAAAGAGACACTACATACGGTATATAATGTAGCTTGTGGCAACAGATACATCAGGAAGAATGTGTGAGACCGGAGGCAAATATTAAAAATGAAGCTGTTCTGAAATTTTTTTTTATTCAGTATTATTCAGGTACTGATATTTTTTTCTCGTCATCACTGTCCTCCAGAATGGACAACCTAACACTAACTAATATATATATATATAATTGTTTTTAATTCGGTTCGGTTTTAAGGGTGTACAACTTTTGCACCCAACATGGAGCATAGTAATAGTACATAATGTCTTTAGAATGCTCTGTGCTATCAGGTACTCGGAGCTCACAAGGGGCTGGATTACAGCTTCTGTATGTGTAAGTGTGATGTGCTTATTATGTACGTTCTCCTTCACTGAGTGTGTGAGCTTCACGTCTTTGTTTTCTTTACCGTGTCTGTCTGTGTGTGTAGATCGCAGGTTGAACATCACGGCAGAAGCTGACTGCAGGAAGCTGCACTGTGCACTGAGAGATCTGAGCTCCCTGCTGCAGGCCGTTGGACGGCTGGCAGAGTTTTTCACCGGAGACGTCTTTACCACTCGCTTCAACGATGCCTTGGCTATAGTCCAGAGGTCAGTTACTCTGTTCTACAAGCTCAGAATTTCAGTTTTGTCATCCGATGCAGGCAGTAGTGATGGACATCCAGCCTTTTATAAATTGTATAGCTCTGTTTGCAGAACTTGACATCCACTAGTGCTTCACTAGAGATTGTGTGTGTGGGCGTGTGTGTGTGGGCGTGTGTGTGTTCTCCGAAGCTGTTTACATAATTCTGATTACAGATGCTTACAGGGGATCTAGCTCAGATGGCTAAGCACTGCCATGGCTTTACAATGCAATAAAAAAGAGATCTGAAGATTAAGAAAGTTGCTCAAGAATCTGAGAACAGAACCTGCTGATCATGACATGTGGTGACAGTGATGCATAGATAGGAAGCACAAACTAGAGGGAGAGATGACAGACAGATGTGAGAAATAGAGCCACAAGCTGTGATCAGTGAGAGCCAAGCACCCTTTGAAATTATACTTGCCAAGTTAAACAAAACACTAAGAAACTACACATGTACAATGTCCAGGTTTTTAAAAATTGCTGCTGAACCTGGCTGATTTTCTTTTGAATGACCAAATTGCTGTTAAGTCAAGCTTAATATATTTAAATATGCAAGAATAAAAAAGCATCATCAGAGAAAAGATAAGATTGTTGTTGTTACACTTTATATACAATCCTGCAATCAGCAAACTGTATGAGAGAGAATGCACACGTGTGCATTCTCTATCAGTGCCAGTACTAACACAATAATACTTCTGCAAGACATAGTCAAACTAATGACACAATTATGGCAAGAAATATTGTGTGTCTAAATCTGATTCAGTAAAGGTCCAGATTTTCCAGCTGTTGCTGCAGACTTAAATATGGATGCTCAGTAATGATTCAGTTTAGCTCCAATAGCAAGGCTTGGCGTGAGCCCTAGGTAAATGGAAAAAAGTCCAAAACAGTGAAGTCCTTAGTGATATTGGTGTAGGTGTTATCTTATCCTGCATTGCCAAATTATTTCCCCTGTCTTATTTATTAGAAAGATTATCTGGCAAACGCATCTGTTTATTTAAAAAAAAAAAAAAAAAAGATCATATAAGAACAGTAGTACTTGCTTAAAGAAATGTATAGTCCTGTTAGTGGCCCAGCTGTTTGTCTGGCGGGAAGTCCATGAGCACTCATTGGTCCATGCTGTCATTGGATTAATTAGTGTCGGTGCAGGGGAAAGTAGCCAACTGAGAGTGTGCGCTAGGTCTCACAGCTTGCATTGAACACATGGGGTAACTTGGATCATGGCTTTTGTGGAAATGTCAAGTGTCCAAGATGTCAAGTGTCACCCTAGCGGCAACAACCTATCAGCTCCATGACAGATGATAAATATGAAGGTTATTTTTAAAATTGTGGAATAAACAGATATTTGTCATTGGTTTCCTGCTGATGTTTATCTTCTTTCTCTCCATGCCAGGCTTGTGGAGGTCACTTGCTATGGCTCTCAGATCAGTCTGTATGACGTGGAGATGGCCGTCCCTTCGGTTCTCAAACCAGACCTTATAGATGTGTAAGTGCGCACACACACACAAAAAAATTTGTGACCGCAGAAATGAACGCCAAATCAAGCAAAAAGCACCAGATTTAAACCAAGACGCATCACGTGATGTCATTACAATTGCCATTCAGCCAAAGCCCTCTTTGAATTCAAGTACAGCTATCAGTCATTGGTTTCCTGCATTTTCACTGGTTTAAAAAAAGAATCCTGTGCTTGCAGTTTTGCAAGTTCAAGTAGTTTTCCACCATAAAAAAACGCTGGGAAATCCTGAAGCGAGTGAATATATATAATACAAATTTTGCTATATTTCAAACAGACCATCTCTTCTTCTGCCAGAAGAGCTTAATTCAACCATTTGTGTGTTTTCTTGGAAAGAAGGCTGTAATTATATAAACCTTGTGATATATACATTTCTGAGACTTTGCATTTGTTTTCCTAATTTTTATTTTATTCTTTTTTTGCAGTCATGCCCAGTCATTGGCTGCACTGCAGGCATATTCTCATTGGCTAGCACAATTCTGCAGTGAAGTACAGCGGCAGCAAAATCAAACACAATTTGTTGACCTCATCACCTCAACCATGGCTGCCACTACACCCCTCATTAATGCCAAGGTAATATTCATAAGACAAAAAGTAAGGTAACCCTTTTACAGGCAATAAGTTAAGACCAGAATGTCTGAATGCCCAGAACAAGCAATCAGTCCACAAAACTAACAGCTAGCACTTGTGCTTCATTATCAGAAAACTTTGCCACTGTTGTAAATGGGAATTAAACTGACATTAATATTTTCCTGTTACACCACTTTTTCACCCCTTAACATTTAATCTGCTGTCTAGATACAAGTGTGCCAACTTCTAGTTTTAGCCCTAACCGTTTCTGTTTTGAACCACTTGCTACAGCAATACAGGAGACTATTTGCTTTTTCCACTAAAGCATCGGTTTTCTAATGGGAAAGCTAAATTACTGAAGGGGAAAGAACACAGGAGTTTAAGGGTGGCATTCGTCATGAAGCTTACTTTAGGTTTGTGCTGACTTCACCCGTGAGCTAATGAGCCTTTGCCATGGATGCCAAAACAAATCCAGTGGGTAGGACTAATATCTCCTAAAAAAAAAAAAAAAGCTGGAAATGTTAATTAGCAATGATCACAACAGATTTTTTACCTTGCTTTTTATTACTCTTGCACAACTGGGGAAAACCTGGCATTATCCCTACAGTTTCTTGAGAATAATTTCATGCCGTTTTTTGATCCATGTCATTGGCAGCAGGTAATCAGTCTTAATGCTGGATGGAAGTGGGAAACATTATAATCCTATTTTTTAATGACATGTATTTTTCCTACTTTGTATTGACACAAAAGTGCTTGTACCATGTGTTGTCATTTAATATTTAGTTTATTTTGTGTTGCTCTTTGACCAGTCAAGCTTGTTGACCTCAATATTTTTCTTTCATATGACTAATAAAAGTGTAAAGGTCTTCTTAATACACTTCTAAGGCTCAAATAATCATCTGAGTAATGCCGTCAATTAACTCTAAATATCTTTGACTACATCTTATTGTGTATAGCATAAAATGGACTGTAGACCTGACATCACATGGCATGACAATCACGTAAAGCTTATATGCTCGGCTGGTTGCGGCAAAGATTCCGTTTTTTTCTCTGCCTGCTAGGATTTTTCTGGCAACAGTTCTGGCATGTCTGTAAATAAATATTTCACACATGTTGATTTTGTACACCTTACTACTCCTGCAGGTTTCTGAGAAGTTACTGTTGTCTGCTTGCCATCTTCTGGTATCCATGGCGACAACAGTGCGGCCTGTGTTCATGGTGTCATTATCTGCGGTACAGAACGTCTTCAATCTCATCACAGAGAATCACAATCACAGGCTGCCTCAGGAGGTGTGTGTGTTACAATGTTTAAGCTCTCTTGTCCCCCCCCCCCACACACACACACACATATGGGTTTTGTGTGTGCATTAGTTTATTTTGTAATGTGTGTTTTCTAGGCTCATGTGCTGGTGTGCAGGGCTTTGTCGAACATGCTTCTTTTACCGTGGCCAAGTCTGCCAGAGGCGGAACAGCAATGGCCAAGTCGATCAGCCAGTCACGCACGTCTGATCAGCACCATAACACATCAGTACCGCCTGCTTCCCCGCTCACAAGACCACCATCCCAACAGTGAGTGCCATCACAGTCATGTCCTTTTTTCACTGTCCAAAAAAAAGTTTTGCATTATTATTAGCTAATTATGAGTAGCAGGTCTTTGGTTTTCAGACCTTAATAGCATGTCGTCAGGTTTAGCGCATTGACAATTTATATTGATTGTACTCATCATTATACTGTGCATTTTTCCACATTACAGCCAAGACATTCAGCAAACTGACCAAACTATTCTCGTCTAAGTTCTTGCTTGTCTAACTTGTTTAGCAATGGTGTAATAGTGAGCCAAAATAATAATGTGGTATTATTTTCAGCTCAGCCCATTTTGACCGCTTGAGGCAACTTATCCTTGGAAAATGAACCAGGTTTCAGATAGAACTAGAATTTGGGCCAGTACTTAACATGCAGAGAAAAATTCGCGCGCGAGTGTGTGCGTGTGTGTGCGCTCGAGTGCGCGCTCGAGTGCGTGTGTGCGCGCGCAAAATTAATATTTAAAACCACAGTAATCCAACAAGCTGCTACTTTTCCAACTTTATTTTTTTTACTCTTGGTTCTGGGGTGTTTTTTCCCCCTGTAAATTTGAATAAATAAATTAAGACATGTGGAGTGATGGGAATCACATGTCATGACCCCGTGCTGAGGAATCGTTAAAGGAGAGTCTGCAGTTGCTGTCTCAGCTTCTGCAGGACATCATTGCCAGTTTGTAAACTGATCTGTCTTGTCTCTTTTTTAAGCATGTACTTGTGAAAGGTTAATACATTCAAAGTGCTGTTTAATTTGTAGCTGGCCAAAGACTTGCAGAGTAATTACTGAACTTATTTGACAGTTGATCTACTGTTTGTTTGTTTTCTTCAGGTAAAGTGGTGCTGCAGCAGACCCTGTGTGTACTGAGGGATCTGGTGGGCAGCATATCAGGAGAAGCCACAAAATCTCGTCAGATATGTTACCAGAGCCTGCAGGAGTCTGTCCAGGTCACTCTGGCTCTGTTCCCACTGCACATTCAGCAGCCTGGTAAGAGTCGCTGCCCTTTCACTCGTATTTACAAACCTGTAGGGAAGAACCCTTTCCAATAGGGTGAGATGTATGACATCTAGGATTAAGAGTCCTAATATAGTGCATTTTAAATAATGTTAAATATATTTTAAATGTGATTTTTTTACACATTAACTTAAAATGTGAATGTAATGTAAACAATAGTATAAGTTACCATTTATACAGACCAATGTTTGTACATAAAGTGACACGTCACAACCAAGAAAGTGGATCTTTAGCATTCAAATATGGATTTGTTTGCATTTGAATAAGGAAATGTTGTTCTGATTATGTAAAAAGTTAACCTGTGTCAATAACAGTTAACATAAACACTAACAATAAATATGTTTTAACCCTAAGTAGAACATTTCACACAGGCACACCGTAGAACATTTCATTTAGCACTGCTTTTTTACCTGGTGTTATTAATCCCTTCTTTGAAAAAGGGCTAGCGCTGATTTTCCAAATGTTTCCAAGTTTGTTTGTTTTTTTTCTCCCCCCTCACTGATGAGAAAGCAAGAGACAAGCTGTTATTAACACCAGTCACACTTTGATTATCACATCATGGTTGTTGGCTTTGGAAATATGCAGATAGGAACGTTAACCCTGGATTTAGGATGTAAAGTGTAAAACATCAGATTATGAAGACTCAGGATTATGAGCAGTGTGACGTGCAACCCGGGATTCTGTTTAACCAGGGGTTTATAATTGAACCAGGGTTAACAGTTTCATGGGTAAATAGCCCTTCTGTGTGTCTTCAGTGTGGTAGACTCTGGCACGATGCCACTGTCCACAGTCAAATAGATAAAACTTGACTTTTACACTCTTACTTACCAATACTGAAAAACAAGCTGGAACAACTGGAAGTACCAGCAAAGCCCATGTTTATGCCATAATGTTGAGATCCACAACCAGTGTTACTGAACATAAGTCATAAACATAAGCCCAAACAGAAGAAGCCCTTTGGTTTTTTTATATATACATGAGATTCTTTTACAGTGAGATTCTATTTTTTTTTTCTTATTTTTTTTTTGTAGTACATTTCTGATTGTTTTGCTGTTCTCTCTCTCTCAGATGTAACAGATGAGATGCTGAGTTTCTTCCTCACCCTATTCCAGGCACTCCGGGTGCAGATGGGAGTCACATTCACTGAACAAATTATTCAGACTTTTCTCAGCATGTTCACCAGGTAAGCTACATGACTCCACCTTTTAAACAGCCACAAAACAATAAAGGTGCAGCCTTTACTAATAATGCAATCCCTCTAGATTCATTGAGCATGTACACTATTTATCCAGTCTCCAAGTCATAGATAGGTACTATTCAAAATCCCAGTTGTTCCAATGATGCTGGGTTAATTTTCTAATCAGAATTAGAAATTTTAACAGCAGATCTGATGGTAAATCTGGCACAAATCACACGTTTGTAATATTTACAGTTACAGCATTTGGCAGACGCCCTTATCCAGAGCAACGTACATAAGTGCTTAAATCTCTAACATTGAATAATATGTAATATATAACATGTAATAACTTTATTCTAATACATGCTATGTTGATGTAACAGCCTTTTTGTGATAATAGGCTGATGGTTGAATGTTGTAAGCTGTGTAGTTTTAGCAGATGTCATTAAATATATGATTTACATGCAGGCATTTGTAATGGTCATGTGCAGCCCTGCAGCTTTTATCTGATGTCATATGTTTTAGGGATCAGCTGGCAGTCAGCATCCTCCAGGAAGGCAGTGCTGGATCAAAGGTTGTTGAAAAATTCCTCAAGATTTTACAGGTATACAAACGTAATTGTGTGTATGTGAGATAAATGGTGATTTATTTTTATTTTTTTTGTTGATGTTATTTAGTCTGCCAAGTAAATAGATATAGTTGTAGCTGATGCAAACTGTTTGTATTTGTGCAGGTTGTGGTTCAGGAGCCTGGTCAGACCTTTAAACCCATGTTACCCAGCATCCTCAGCCTTTGTATGGATCAGGTGTACCCTATAGTGGCAGATGTAAGAACCAGTCGAATGTCACTCTAATAACTCTATAAAACATAGACCCTACACTGATTAGCCAATAACGTTTGAAATGTTAATACTTTGTGTTTGCTTTGCAGCGCTCCTGTCCAGACGTGAAAGCTGAAATGTTCGAGCTCCTCTTCCAAATCCTCCATCAGAACTGGAGGTTCTTCTTTAAGACTTCAGTCCTAAACAGTGTTCAGAGAACAGGAGCAGAAGAACACATGGAGAATGAGGCCCAGTTCATTGCTGCCATGCAGGTATGCAGCACATAAACCTTGAGCTGAGCTTTAATGCAAACTGGCTCTCAAATCTGCTGGCTGGAATAAAACTGCTGGGAAATCAGTCATGCAGCTAAAAATATCCAGCTGACCAGAGATCAATGAACAGAACTTCTGCAAGATCAAGACAATCTGTTGTTTCTAATCGACACACCATTCATGCAGTTAACAATCACAATAAATACAGTGTTTAAAACCCCTACATAACCCCTACAACCCCATTCTTTGCAGCTATATTGAGAAATGTCTGCATTCCAAATATGTGGTTTTGTCATGGCACCTTATCAGTGATAGTTGGGCTGAAGGAGTGAAATCAAATTACCAAGCAAACTGACAGCACTGCAGTTTTGGCCATGAATTTGGATGTCTTGTGGCTTAAAGATTTCTGGTGCCTTGTTTATTAGCCATATGGATAGTTAATTCTGAGCAATGGGGTTTGTGACAGCCAGGGGGTCTGTGTATCTATTTTATTTTATTTATTTATTTTGTTCTTGTTGTTTTAACAATTTTTCTTATGTTTTGTTTTTTTTTATTTCCGCACAATTTTCAAATCTATTATATTTATTTATTACTTTAATCTTACAGTTACTAGCTTGTTTGTCTCCTTATTTGAATTGATTTATCCAAACCTAAAAACTCAAAACAAGTAGGAAATTATGTTTTGTCAGTTAAAGCTCTGTCCCTACTAAATATCCAGTTTTTCTGTACACATTTAATATAATATGCTAATTGTCTAGTTGGATTATTTCTATTAAAATAATAAATCTATGCTGAGTGGCTCCTTGAAATGTAATTTACTGTACAAACCTCTGACCTAGCACTTGCAAAGCTAAATTAGGAAATGAAGGATACTGTAAATTATTCTGTTTTCAGTGATTTGAATTGTGTGTCTTGTGTTTGACAGGCATTTGGACAGTCCTTCCTGCAGCCAGATATCCATATCTTCAAACAGAACTTGAGCTATTTGGAGATTCTTAACACAAAACACAAACTGTACCACAGGGTGAGATGCAGTACTTGTCAGACTATTTGGTTCATGTGTATATGATATTTTTCATATGATATTTTTCTTACTTGACGCAAGTATGTGTGTTTGTGTGTGCGTGCTCGTTCAGAAGCTGTTCAGGAACTCCATGCTCTTCCATTTCATCAACGTGCTGCTACAAGTTCTTCTGCATAAGAGCCATGACCTCTTGCAAGATGACATCACTCTGGCTCTTTACAACATGGCTGCTGTAGATTTCCAAGCTTTTTATTCCTCCTTCCTGCCAGAATTCCTTAACGGTTGCCAAGGCCTTGACCCTCACCAACGCACAACTCTCGCCCGCAACTTCACACCAGAGAGGGTTAGCACTTCAGCTTGTCTATTTGAAGATGCATAGTAGAGTCATTGCTGTGACTCATTCCCAAGTCATGTTACATCAATCCCTGTTTCTCTGTGCAGGGGATGCAGACTGCACATAAAACCTTATCACTTTGTCTGTAAAATCTGCTTCTACACTGAGCACCTTTCAACATGATCATACAAACTGATTGTGATCTTTTTGTTTTTAATGTTGTGTCTGTCTGCTGGTATTAATTGTATTAGTAGAATGAAACCCTGGAACCATGGTATTTTTAGTCTGGGTTATAACAAGCTAAATTTCAAGCAATTCAAAATTTCTGCTAAACTCATGACATCAAAAAGTATCATGATAAAACTTAGGATGATTATTTAAGAAAAAAATAATTAATTTCCAAACTTTAGGAATTATATTTAAATGTTACATATGATTATTTTTGTGTAATTCTCTCTCATTTTTTCCCCCTTAGGACCTGCCATCATTTTCTCAGGGAGTGTATCGATTGGTGAACGACCTGCGTTTTTACAGACTGTGTAATGGTAGCCTGCCTCCAGGAACGCTGAAATTATAGCGATGTTCCAGGCAAAGTACAAAGCCAAACTATGTTTTGTCATAACGTGGAAAGCAGATCACTTCCACACAAGTGATCAAGCCAAGCCCTCTGCCAGGACCCAGCCTATGATCTCTTAATAATGGCGTGTTATCAGAACTACACCCGTTGCAGGGTTTGTTAGCTTTTTTTTTTTAATGTTTATTTCAGCAAAAGTTCACATTGCCAATGATCATGAGGCCAAAGTGTACGTTTCACTGCTTCAATGGTGAGCAGAGCTGAAGAGCAGAAGCCAGTTTAAGTTAAGTGCACATTTCAGCACTAATGCAGAGGATTGTAAGCACTGTGACTTGGGGTTTAAATCCTTGTTCTTTTGAAAGGAAAGTGCCATTAAAAAGCACTCGGCTGCAGTTGAGAGGAGCAGTTCTGATTTAAGAAAATTGTGAGCACTGTTTGACATGGACGCTCGATCGGGTCATTGGTGACTAATGCAGTGTGAGTATGGTTTTAAAAACGGACTGCTGTGATTTCAGAGCGCCAAATTTTGTTTTCTTTGTTTGATTTTAACGCCTTCATCCTCTCTGAGATGAACTCACTCCTTTCATATCATTCCATCCTGATTCAGGACATAGACCTTCAAATAAAGTTTTATAAGGAAACACCTGTGTACTTGCTGCTCTATAATTTCTCATTAAAATCTTCACAACGCTTCTCTTTGGCTAATAAACCATTAAATGTACGGTTCAAAAGCAAGTGTGTTGTCAAACATAGCTGTTGGGCTTTGTCCTCTCAATTCAACTCATAAAATGTCCTTAATTAAAGCCTATTTTTCCTAAATACGAGTTTGCACTTCATATTCTATCATTTAATAAGACCTGAGGCTAGTCTCTGAATCCAAATCATGGAAGACGTACAACACTTTAGTAGCACTGCATGGGGTCAGTAGACTATGGCACGTTATTTATTTGTATATGAAGTACATGTCCTGATCTCTGTTCAGATGTGTTCGCTATCCCACTCACTCATCCTACTTGTTCCATGAGCAAGGGTAATGTTTGTTTTTTGACCTTGTCCCAGCATAAACTTTGATTTAAGTGTGTATGTCTCAGCATTTGCTTGGAGACTAGAGACCTCATTTCTATGTTCTAAATGCTTCAAAATCCAAACAGGAAAATCATTAAGTAAGTCATTATCTTTAGTGAACAGTGAGAACTGCAGAATCTCTTTAATCTGTGGTGGATCAAGATCAGTTCAGCTTGTTCTCTCTCTCTCTCTCTCTCTCTCTCTCTCTCTCTCTCTCTCTCTCTCTCTCTCTCTCTCTCTCTCTCCTTATTTTTTTTTTATTTTATTTTATTATTATAACTGTTTTTTGGGTATCTGTCCTTGACCATTTAGTTATCAGATCTAAAGATTATGCATTGCCTACATTTAAAGCAGTAGTTGTAAAGAATGACCAAGCCCAACACAAATATGTACACAAGTCTTTTCATACGGATTCTTTACAGAATGGGATCAGATTTGCAATTCCTAATGCTATAGACCTAGTGCGAGCTATAAATATTGGGTTTTGAGCCCTGTGTGTCTTTTTCTTTCTTAATTAATTAATTCTGCATGCCCCACCCTGTAACTTCCCTTGCTTTTTAATAACATAAGTATAATGCCATTAAACCAGTCAGTCAAGATCTTATTCTGAGTGGACACGTGAGTTTGACCCGTCAGGTGAATGACCGTGTGCGTGTGTGTGTTATTTATTGTAGTTAGTCCGAGTAAAGAAAGCTCTCAGAGCTGAGCAGTACAGCTACTGTATAGAGTTTTGTCCTCTAGAATTCTTTGTGTGATGATGGCTGGTGTAACACTGTGTGTGTTGAAGCGTTGTCTCATGAACAGCGGGAACCGGATCATCCCGCGTGCTCATCAACAGACGCACTCACGGACCAACAGCAGTGCCTCAGGTGTGTGCGCGTGCGCTCGTCACAAACTATCCAAAGATTGGTATTGTTTTATTGAGATTTTTCAGTGCTGTGCCTTTCTTAGGCTTGCTCATGAAATAGAGTTAATTGACAAGTCAAATTTAAGTCAAGTTAGTGAAACAACTGAATAAAATATAGTCATTGTGAGATTCACATTTGACATCTGATTTGATTTACTATTGTGTTAATGGATAGAAATGGTTTCTGTTTAATTTAGCACAGTTCAGTAAGAAACAGGAGTCATTTGAAAAAAATAAATAAATAAATAAATACTATCGATAGTATTAGTCGATAGATAAACAGAAAGCAGAAATTGTGTAATCGGTTGTTCAGCATATATGGAAATATCCCACATGTGAACATTGTCATTAATCAGGTGGCGGCTCATTATTGTTTGTACGTTTTAAAAAAAAGTTGTATTCATTATTTTAGCATTCTCTGACTCTGACACGTGTCCTGCTCTCTGGCAATGCCCCTCGTGCTTTCTAGATAAAATGATTAGTGAAACGATGGTTAATGATGAGCATGTGTTTTCACGTGCTCTACTCTCAGGAGTTTCTTTTTTTATATATATACCGTACAATAGGCTGTGAGAAATAACTTAAAACGTGGATCTTGTTGACTTTAATTACTGGACTTTCATCTGCTCTTGAACTTGCAATGTACTTTCTAATCTACACCAACTATTTATTCGTCCTCAATTACTCTCACTTTAAAACTATTACGATCAAATACACTCTTCTTGTCCTGTGTGTGTGTGTGTGTGTGTGTGTGTGTGTGTGTGTGTGTGCGCGCGCGCGCGTGTGTGTGACGTCACAATGATTGTCAGATCACGTGCAAGTGTAAAACATATATATATATATATATATATATATATATATATATATATATATATATATATATATATATATATATATATAATTACACCATTAAATAAAATTATAAGTATATTGGTTTATATGGTAATAAAATGGTTTATAATGGTAATAATCGTTTCTTTTGGTAAGTAATGATTAAGGTAGTGAGTAGGTCTTCCACTATTAGGTAAAGCATTACAATGTGTTTGTGTTAAGGGATGATTTACACAGCATAATATAGCCAGAAAATGAAAATTAGTTGAAACTTGGGTTGAGTTTAAAATATTGAGCTCATATTAAGCACCTTCATATTATAATTAATAATAATATTTTGATGATTCATTCATTCTACATGTGTTTATTTCAGTGAGCAGGTGGAGAGCTGCTGATAATCTAATAAATAATAACTGATCTATTTATATTTTTATCTATACTACGATATACTTTATGTTAAATAAATACCAGTGTTTTGCCATATACTATATGCCTTAACTATACATGCACTACACAATTAAACACGTGAACCTTAATGCAGACATTCCTGGTGTAAAAGAGCGCACTTTGGTTGCCATCAAGCCGGATGGGGTTCAGAGACGTCTGATTGGTCAGATCATAAAGCGTTTTGAGCAGCGAGGGTTCCGCTTGGTGGGTCTGAAGATGGTGCAGGTCAGTGTTTGCTCTTTCTGTAGAGGTTGAATAAGCTGCATTTTCTTTTAAATGACTATTCTGCAGTATATTTGTAAAAGATCCAGTAGATGATGATAACAAGCATCAGAATGTGGAAAAGATTCTTCTGACAATGAATATTGGTGCCAAATGGGCTGGATTGAGTAATTTAAAGATTGCTGTTCTCCTGTGATTTTCACACACAACAGTCTCTAAAGTTTACCTAGAATTGTGTGAAAACAAGAACATTGAGCCATGGTTCTGTGAGTGAAAACACCTTGTCGATAAGAGAGGCTTGAACAGATTGGTTCATGCTGCCACGAAGAATATAGTAACACTTATAATCACTCTTTACAACCATGGTGAGCAGAAAACCATCTCAGCATACACATAACATCAAACGCTGAGGTGGATAGAATAAAACCGCTGAAGACCATATTTGGTTTAAGTCAAGAACAAGAATCTGACACTAGTGATCAGACTAGTCACCAGTCTTCAACTCTTTGCCCATGATATCATCAGATCCTTGCTTTTGGCTTATAGGAATAGAACTTGATATGGTCTTCTGCTGTTGGAGCCCACGCAACACTGGTCTGATGTTTTGTGTATTCTGAAATGTTTACTGCTAACCATGATAGTGATAATTTGACTCGTACCATTTTGTGTAAACTCTAGAGATTGTTATATGTGAAAATCCCCGAAGACCAGCAGTTTCTGAAATACTCAAACCAGCACCAACATCTCTGATATAGTTCTATTCACACAGCTCACACTTTTTCTTGATTCTGATGTTAGATGTGATCATTAACTGAAGCTCTTGACCTCCTCTGCATGATTTAGATGCATTTAGATTTCTATGCAGATGCATTGCACTGCTGCCACATGATTGGCTGATTGGATAACTGCTTAAATGTGTAGGTTATGTGTGTTTCTAATAAAGTGGCTGTGATTGTAGCTCAAATTTCAGAAGCTGCCTCATGACCATGTCAAAATTGGCAGCTGAGGTGATGCTTACACAGCTAAGAATAAAGCTATGTGAAAAATCTCAACAAAAGAATACCGTTCTTTGAAAAGCTAATCCCCACTCTTCAAGATACATCTGTAGATTCCTTTTCACATTTCTTCCTTTATTTGGCTTTGACGTATTTGTAAATTGTATTCATACCAATGAAATATGCATGAGATATATTTGAGTGGTTGAACAATTTACCCTGAATGTGAGAGAGATTTCTTGAATATGTGTCCTCAGGTTTCTTTCTATAACAAATGAATTGAGTAATAATTTGCTATTTTATGTATCTGACTGAGCAATAATTATATTATTTTATGTGTTTTAGGTATCTGAAGAATTACTGGCCCAGCATTATGTGTCTCTACATAAGAAACCGTTCTACCCCAGCGTACTGCAATATATGACCTCAGGGCCTGTTGTGGCAATGGTGAGGATCTGGAACTAAAATTAAATGCTTCAGCTAACATCTGGGGCAAGCTGTTGATTAAAGGATCGGGGTTCAAGCCCCAGCACTGCCAAGCTGCCACAGTTGGGCCCTTGAGCAAGGCCTTTAACCCTTAATGCTGCATCATAGCTGCCCCTGTGCTCTAACCCCAACCTCCTCAGTTGGGATATTCCACTGTGCTGTGGTGTAGATTCGGTGATAATTAAATCTTCCATGCCCCGAATTTCAATTCATTCTTCTAGTGTTACTGACTACCTTTATCAGTGAAATTGAGTGCTGTATTCTAGCATGAAAGAGGTTTACCAAGAAGTCTACCGAGAAGTTTGATGTTAATAATATAATGTTTAACTTGACTACATGATCTTTTTTATAGGTGTGGGAGGGCCACAATGTAATAAAGTCTACACGTATGCTAGTGGGAGACACAAACCCAGCTGAAGCTGTGCCTGGAACTCTGAGAGGAGACTTTAGCATTCATGTTAGCAGGTAGAACTACACACACGTTCACATGTACCAGGTCTCACTGATAGCTGATAGACAGTAACTATACATTTGCCAGATTTGCTTTTGACTCTTCTCTTAGCATTTTATTTAGGACAGATCGTTATTAAAAGCCTCAGTCTGTGTTTAGTGTGCAGGTGAGTGACTTGGGCTTCCTTCTGTTTTCTGTGTTTCAGGAATGTTGTTCATGCCTCAGACTCAGCTGAAGTGGCACAAAAAGAGATCTCGCTTTGGTTTCAGCGCTCCGAGCTGATTGACTGGGTGTGTTGTGACCATGGCAATATCTACCATCCATGATGCGTGTGTCTGTGTGTGTGTGTGTGTGTGTGTGTGTTATATCTCTTAAAACCTAAAAAATAATATTTTTAATTGATATTACCACTATATAACTGCTGCAAAGTATATTACAATCATATTCAAGACATTTTATATATAGTTCCTGAATAGTTTAACAAATATGATTTTAAATTTTAATTAGATTCATCACATTTTATTTTAAAGTAACAGTATTATAAACAAAGGTTCTAAGGTTTGAAGCTGATTTATTGAAATGGAAAGATTCTTAATTAATCTGTAAATTGTGCTGAGGAACACTGTACAGGTTCCTAAGAAACAACTGTACATTACTGTAATACTGGCTAGAAATTATTAACCCTTTGTAATAATAATTTCATATTCTATAACATTATTATCCATTACATAATAAAAAATCCAAAATATGAAATAAAACAAACAAAATTGTAAAGTTTGTTGGAAAGGTTTGTTTGTCATCACTACACAAACTAAATTTTCAGATGAATTTCTGGCTTTGCTATAGCATATGCAGTGCCCTTTAGAATTATGGACACCCTTCATCTTCCTGAGCAATAATGAACATGAAGATATTTCGATTTTGAGCATACACAGAAATTGCAAAACACATAGGATTATGAGAAGATGTAAAATAATATAAGCTTTGATATATGCTTTAATATTTAAAATGTACTTGCTGAGAAAGCAATTTTTATTAGAAGAAATATTTCTTTCATTGTTTGAAAGGGTCACCTCATAGCTCCAGGCTTCCGGGTACAATCCTTAGATCAGGTTATAATCTGTGTGCACATGTTCTCACCATGTTCTCACCATGTTCTCACCATGTACTCACCATGTTCTCACCATGTTAATGTTGCTTTCTTCTTGGTTCTTAGCTTTCCTCAGATTGCATCAGGTGTGAACAAGTGCATGTACATTGTGCCCTGTAATAGACTGGAGACCAGTGCTGCTATAACAGGCTCCAGTTTCAATGCTGCTCTAATCACGATAAAGCGTTTGGTGAAGCTAAAATTATTGAATGTTTATTGAAGTTTTATTTTAGTGCAAAGATAAAAAAAAGCAATGTTCCTTGAGCTTGGCCCTAGAACTATGACTTTATTATCACTTACACACTTACAAGTAACAGAAATTTATAACAACTACCAATTAGCACCAGTACACCTCAAACAAAAATCACGGAATTTCTTGGCAGTTGTAGGCTGATAAGTTCATAACTAAACATCACTAACTATTGTTGTCCCCATATGCATGAAATATTTCTACCCATCTTCAGAGAACATCTTCAGAGAACTAGGTGGACTGGCTACTCCAGTCTGCCTCTAAATGTGAAAATGTGTGTGTGTGTTGAATGTGTGTGTGCTGGGTGTCTTCCTTATGCTCATTGCAGCCAGTACAGGTTCCTGATCCACAGTGTCATGGCTCAGTATTATACATTTAGTGAAATGAATTAATGTATTTTAAAATGAATAAAATGATTTTTCAGAAAATGCTGTAGCTTCTGCTAAAGCCAGAAATATTGGACAAATAAATTTGATATGTTTGAAGATAAAGTTAACCAACACTTCTAAAGCCATTTTCAACTAAAAGGAAAAAGTCAAAATAATCATACAGTCAGTGTTACAGTCAAGAACATCCTTTTATTTCAATCAGTTAAAGGTGCTGTTCTTTTCAAACTGTTTTTCTTATTATGGAAAAGAAATCGTAATTAACACATGCATTTCACCATGAGCTCTGGAGGGCATGTCTATAAGGAGGGCAATAGCTTTTTAGGGTTAGTGAAGAAGCTACCGGCCAGGATAAAGGCTGCTGGGAAATCGATCTACTCTAAGCTTATCACTTATCCCAAAACCCTATACAATCTACCAAAAAACACAACCCCTAAAGGTAATGGATGGTCAGCGCCAGGAAGGGACAAGGGCCTGGGAAAGTTCTGTCCACAATGTTATGGCTTTTTTTTCTCTTCTGATCTCATCTCTTGTAATCATGGCTGATAACTGTTGCTGGCTTCGTGTACTTCGTGTAAAGTTTGCATATTTACGTGGGACAATAATCAGGCTGTGATTTGTTAGGCCTGAGATTATTCCTTTGCTGGTGTGTTTAATGATTTTCAAGGCATCTTAATTCACTACAGTTCAGGGTGGATGGCATGCAGCTTGTCAGTTTGGTCTGAGGGGATTGGCTCGTAATTGCAGATTAAACTGGAATTTAGTTTTTTTTGTGTGTGTATTTCTGTATCCTTCTCTCATCCCTTGTGCTGTACCCATTCCGTAATAAGGTGCTTAGTAATTTCAGGCCATTGTACTTCCATGTGTTTAAATAGCTGGTCTCATATAACCACTGCAAAGGTGCATCATCTGAAAACAATACTCAGTGTGGCATTGATACCACCTAAATACGCAACATTGACAAAAAATGGTTAAAAAAATAATACAAATAAATACAATCAAAACAAGTCGCAAACCTATTGTAACCCAGCAGCCTAGATTCCTTCCACCACATATTAAGAGGACTTCCTACGCCAACCAGTTTCTTCACTAAAATCTGATTAAACTGCTCCATGTTGGAACCTTTTCCCTTTCATACACCCTTTGATTGACATCCCGCCAGAGCTCACTGGTGTAACTTGTTCACTTACATTAACTGTTCAATGGAGAAGCTGAAGAGATCGGTATGGTATACAATGTGAAGCATACAGACAAGAATAACATGTAAGCTAACTGCATTCTGCTCAGACAAAAAGTTTTTGCTTTTTTTTTTCTTTTAAAAACCCCTCCATTCAATGAAAATGGGGAAGGGTGAGAAAGAAGATGGTTATGCAACTACAGACTATTCCAGTGTCCAAGAGAGGCAGAAGACAAGGAAAGGAGTACAGAGGAAGGAAAAGCAAGACAGGAAGGACTTTTTTGTCTTTTTTTTTTTTTCCTCAATTTTAGCATCAACAATAAAAAGAGAAACTAAGTCACACCGATTTCCTTTAGTACTATATATACTGCTTTGAAGAGCTTGAAGAAGGAGAGAATATAGAAGCGGGTTGAAAGGGTTTTTTTTTCTGAAACGGGCACTGAGGATTACAAGATGGAGTCTGTGAACAAAGGCACTTTTTTAGGGACAACCTTGAAGATGCTCTGAGTCTAACACTACATCACAAAACAAATATTTAGAGTTTAGAGTAATTTACATTGGGACCAGGAAGGGGTGTTGGTTTAGGAGAGGGGGTGGGGTTCACTTTGTAACATTTGCAGCTCTATTTATTAAAATAACGTTCGGCTCGCACGAATACTGATCATAAGAAGGGAGGCTGATAATAATAATAAACAACAGCTACTGATAAAAAGGTCTCATTTCTGCTGTTTTTCAAGGGCGATCAAGTCAATTAGAAGCATCACCCAAGAAAAGGGAAGATCTTGTCATTCAGTCTGGATCTGATTTAAATCTCCATGTACAAAAAACCATCGATGCATTGAGCTTCTGGCAGGATAAAGTCTTGAACAGAATCGACTATGTGTTGTAATGGTTAGTAACGTCTGTTATTATGGCTGCCGAATACATAGTGCAATTTCTTCTGTCTCATCTTAACACTGTAAACAATAAATTCTTTTTTTTTTTTTTTTTTAATTTTCCTTCTTAGGATTTTGCGTGTATTTGTCAATGCTCTGGATTTTATCCATCCTCTGTGACTAGACCCTCCTTTGGGAGAAAAATGCTTTTTTTTTTTTTTTTTTGCTTTTTTTCCGACTAAAATGAACCCCTCCCCCTTTAAATTCTAAACAAGAAATAGAGTATGCATGTTTTTTTCCTAAAATTTTTGCGTTATGATAACACTTACTTGTTTTTTATTTATGTATAATAGAGTTTGAATGTACTGTATTCCATAAAAAGCACCAGTTTCATTTAGTGATATATATATTTTTTGATGTGTTGCAAAACTGTTTCTTCAGCCCTCCCAAGTTTTGAGCACAAATCATTACAAATAAACATTAAAAAAGGAAAAAAAGGATATTAAAAAAAAGAAAGAAAGATTAAAAAACTCCCAAAACTTACAAAGACTTTTTTTTTTCTCTCTGCCCTGTAGTTTAGAGTCCCGGACCATTTGGACTTGAAACAATAACAGAAGGGTATTTTTCCCCTCTTCTATCACACCCTCTAACAATCTAACAGACGAACACATTTCTCTACCCAAGGCATTGCACATGGCTCAATCAACATACATTATTTTTCAATTACAAATACTTCCCATCCAAACACAAAAGAACTCAAAAGCCACATCTTTCTCCTCAACACTACTGATACTGTTTACTATAGAAATACATTTTCTATTTTTTTTTTTTTTTTTTTTAATTTTCCAGGGACTTTTCTTGTTGGGCTTTTCCTATGTTGAGTGTATAACTGGGTTTTGAGACTGGTACTACTTAAAAAAACAAAAAAAAGAACTCATTTTATTAATCGAAATGCTGCCATACTTCAGAAAATAACTAGACTGCCACTGAGCTTATTATGTGAACAAAAAAAATGTTTATATAAATATATATGGATATCTCCTGTATATATAAAGATGTCTGTAATTAGTGAGCTGTCACTTGCCACTTGTTTTGCTCCAGACATAAAAATTTCTTCCTCTATAGCTTATATGTGAGAAAATAACCTGAATTCATGTTTAACAAATTGCATAATGGGAATACAGAGGCACTTCCATTGATTAGAAAAGAAAAGTCCATCGCCATCATTAATTCTCATTTTAGCAATGCTAGTCCTCTACTACGCTGATGACATGGCCGCCTTTCGGCAACCACGCTTCCCTGCAGTGAGACACAGAATCAGGCAGTCCAGTTATTTTGTGAGATCGGTGATTCGAATAATGCCACTAAAAATAAAATTGACGGTAAAACAAGCTGATTTATGACAATTTCAGCATGATTATGTGAAGGCAGATAAGGATTGCCCTGCATTAAAACCAAGGCTTCCCTTTAAATCAGTCAGTGGAAGGTGTGTGTGTATGTCTGTGTGTCTGTGTATACTGTATGTGAGAGAGTCTGAGGCCATGCTCTGAGCTTTCTGCCTTTAATAAATGTCGTGAATCACTAAACAGGATGTGAACATAGCCGATGAAGCAATGTCTGATGTTAATGGCCATGACATACCCCTCTTCTTCTGCACACAGCTATAACACTCTTTTGCTCCACAGTGTGTACTTGCGTTCTTGGAACACAGCCGTCTGGGAGAGTAAACAGTACAAAGAGGATGGGGTGTCTCGACTAGCCGTTAAAGCAGATATCCCTGCTGAGTCGATCCAGTGGTTTTGATTAAAAAAAAATCATAGCATTCTTGAGCAACTTTTAATTCTACTTAATCATATCATAATTGTTCACAATAGTAGTGACAGGAACCAGAGGTTCGACACATTTAAAGTTTCTGAAGCTCCACCTACTGACAAGGTGTCTAGGTTCTCTCATTAGAATCTTCTGCAATCTTTTCTGTGTAAAAACAATTGTACACCAGTTTTGTTGGGAATTGTGTGGGGTGGGTTGATGCGATTGGCTGCTTATAATGTAAATCAAACCTATGAAAGTAGGCAGTTAGTAATAAGGTACTAATAAGGAAGGAAAGAAATATAGCTATTGTGACCCCTGGTTCCAGTCACAAAGGCTGTATCGAAAGAAATCTCTATTTGTATGTAGTGTACATTTTTAGCAGTGGGCGGATGATTTTTATTCCATTTCCTCCAATTTTCTCATTTTGTCAGTTTCCAACCACTACCTAGTTTAACCCTGTAGATTAACAACTACCAACCGGAGAGGGTTAAGGCTTCATATCACATGCTGTCATGAAATGCTGCTCATGTTTACACCACAGGGCGGTTGAAAACACGCAGAAGTGCACAGAAGGGATCTGGATGGCTGTAGAATTGTTGGGAATTGAACTCTTGATGATAGGACAAACGCTTTTCTTTTGCAAGATACTGTGTGAACTTCAATGACAACATTATAAGTTTGAATATAAACTGATGTCCTGAAATGTTTCTTGAGATTGTAAGGCATTGCAATGGTTTCTGATTTGGAATGTAAAGCAGGAAAGAAATATAAAAATGTGACTATTTCTTGGCAGCAGCTCAGAGACATGGCAGTAAAATTAAGTGTGTGTGTGTGTGTGTGTTTATGTATGTGTGTTAGGGCTGGCATTACAGTCGGCTTTCAATTGGCACTAAGGGCGAGTATAAGGCCTGAATTAGGTTATTTTTAATTGGACAGACTCCATAGGTAGTTTTTGTCTATATCATAGCGTGTACTCCTACTTCAGCCTAAAATGGGATACTGTCCACTATGACTGTTGACTTACATCCAACATTAACTTTAGTGTGTCTATGTCCAGGTTCACGTTTAAAGATTGTGTGCAAACATATTTTTTTTTCTCTGTCTCTCCTATTTTCAATAGAGGACATGAGAGTAGTGTTTCATTTTCATTTCCTTTTTCTAGTGCAATACTTTAGGTTTTTATTTTGTGTGATTGTATTTTTGATTAGTAATTTGTTGTTAAAATGGCTGTCAAAGGAATGGACACATCGAGACCAAATTCTACTCTGAACTACAAATGGTGTCAGAAGGGACTATTAGCTCCATACTAGATGTCAGGATGCTTAACATTTTGATTATTTAGTGTCCCGATAGTTTCTAAAACTAAGTTTGTTTGCTTTATTATTAATATTACTATAATTATTATTATAATTATTATTATTATTATTAAAACCTCACCATTGTTGATGTCCCCAGCCATTGCACAATATCAGATCAATATTGAGTAACAGATTCTTTTTTTTCTTTTTTTCCTCTTCGGGTTGTTCTTTTGTGTTTCTGCTTTTTGTTGTTGTCTTTCTGTGGCTTTTGTGAGACTCCATGTCCTCCTTCAAAATGTCACACAATCCTCTTGTTAAAAAAGGGGGAGGGGTCATTGCCGTGAGTCGACAGGATCAGAATGTTTCCAAATGATAAGAAGATTTGCTGGTTTTCTTTGTTGTACTATTGGGCCAATAGGGCACGAGGGCAATTTTAGGTGGATTTTTTGTGTCCTGATTCAAGATTCCAGATTGTAGAGATGGGATTATAATTTCTTTTTGGCAGGCAGATTTTGTCAGAGGAACCAAGACTGTAGAAACAAAAAGAGAAAACAGGTTTTAGAGGACACAAAAAAACAACACCTTGTTCAAAACAACAACCTTGCTAATATTCTGTGTTAAACTTTTACGTTCGACCACTAGATGTCTCACTTGTCTTGCTAAACAAGTTGGACTATCTCTCCCCACCCTGACCCTGTCCTCCTTTAGGAGGAGTGAGAAGAGCTCTGAACTTCTCCCCTCAACTGTTTTATCATTATAGTTTACTTTCATACCATAACCTTTTAACTACCTGCTGGAGCAGGTATCAATATACAAATTACTTTGTTGCACTTTTGTAGGGAAAAAAAAAACAATATTTAAGAAAAGCATACGAAACCCAGAATTCAAATTCTATATAACAGCAAGATAGTCTGTACTGTGCATAAGAGCTGACTGGCTATGAGCAGCAGTGTTTCTCCAAGCCAGACTATAAAGGCGAGCTGAAGTGGCTTGAGAACATTCTGGAAGTCAAGTCTTGGAAGCACTTTGCCTCCAGGGGAGCGGCTTGTGTTTTGCTTGAGTCTCCCCAAACAGCCAAACACACAAAGGCCATCCCATCACAAACACTCCTTCCTCCTCCCCCAACTCTGGGTATCGCCTTCGACTCTTCCCCTGTGTGCTCTGCTCCTCCCTCTCTCGGCTCTATCGCGCTCTGTGTAATCCTTGGCAGGAGTTAGCACCCTTTTTCTTAGCCCCCTCTTTTGACTTTGACCCCCTCCACTTGCCACCTCTCAAGTTCAAGTTCAACTGGCTATGACATCATGTCTGGTTGCTGCGGGTAACCAGACAGTCAGGACGTGGCTTCTCAGTTTGCAGGGTCATGCTGAAACTCTCACCCTCTCTCCTCTTTCACATTTTTTTCTTGGGACAGGGTGAATGCAGGCCTCTTGTTTGGCCACAAGGGAGCTCCTTGAACCCAATTTTCAGCTCTTGTACTTGGAGTTAAGTTTCTCTAGGAAGTCTTTTTACACTGGCTCTTTGTGGAGGAATTTTACTGCCTTTTTTTTTTTTTTTTTTAACTCTTCAACTGTGTCAAGCAGCAAGTGTGCTTATTCACTGCATTATTCTCTGGTTGCTTTTTTAATCAGAAACCAAAGGAAACAAAGTGGAGGCTGGTCAAACCCCCAGTTAGAGTCAGCTGAATAAACAAGCAGTGCATGAAAGACGTACCCAGAAGACTGGATCAGCCAAAAAAAGGGTTAATGGGGTGGAGTGAAAAGTGAAAGGAAGACTAACAGTTGGAGAAACGGAGTGAGTGAGTGAGAGAGAGTTGGAGAGATGGAGCAGTAGAGCTTCAGATGGTTGCCATGTGTTGTGGAGCCGGCCCGAGGCGGGTGTGGTTTACACAGTAATGAGTAAAGTGCAGCGGCTTATGGAGGAGGCTGCCCACTCGTAACGCTCAAATCAACCTCCACTGCTCCTCTCCCACTGAGAACTGCTCCAGATGGGCCAGATAAACATACCGCACTGCTTATTGTATGTGGGAGAGAAAGTGAGAGAAACAAAGAGCAAGAGAAGCAATGGAGAGACCACACTTCCTCACACAATACAGAGATCAGACTCTGTCGATGTGTTTGTCTCTGGAATCTTGGTAACGAGTACTAGTACACTGAGACCTTGCTGTACAGATTTGTATTCAAAATAATTTTCCACAAACTTTCTTATTATAGAGAAATATTATGGGTTTTTGTACTAACTTGTGTCTGCTGGGGGATATTTAGAAAGTTGTTGTCCCGTGATCCGATGCTGACAAACCTGTTGGGAGTTGTGGAGCCTGGCGTGGAGTATGCTAGAGGAAGAAAGGAAAAACAAAAATCAGCATTTATTGATTTGTCCTTTGAAAGACAATCACATGTAAATTTTCAAGGGGAAAGAATTTCTTAGGATTGGATTTGTTTCTTTTCCTGAATCGCTCTCATTTCTGTATGAATCTGGACAATACAATCCCTCTGTTCTCTTTCTATTCTCTCACAGTAGATGATATTACATACACAATATGCTTGTTCATGTAGATTCCAAGAAAATCTCAACAGGCAAGTGAAGGTCAGTATCAAATTTAGGGCAGTTTGAAATTGATGGACTCCATAGCACAAAATGGTTCATTAACACCAGAGAAACCACCAGATGTCTGAATGAGGCAAATATTCATCAGTTTGATAGCTAAATTCAAACCTTATCTAACAGATATAAATATGTTCGATACCCATAATTTTCTCTTTATTTCTTTTTACTTATTTTAAATTGTAGCTTAATTAACAGTACATTTTAAAAAGGTGATTTTCAATAGAGATGAAAAATGAATTCATGCCTCAAGGAACTCATATTTGGTCTGGATTATTTAAAGGTATATCCCACTGTACTTCCTCAAATGAAGTATCCAACTAGTGACAAAAGATGCACTGGACAGGGGAGTCTGTCCATTCAGCCTATTTTAGTAAAGACTCCTAAATAAAAAAAGAGTCAATGATGAACTCAGATGCACCTTATGAGGTGGTCAATGTTTTACAAAAAGAGCAAGAGATCCAGTGAGATGTACCTTTAAGGGGATTACCAGGACTTCACGTATGTAGCTATAGCTTTGTGAATACGTAACTGAAAGCATTGTTAAGGGTTAGTTAGATGTAAACAGATGACAGACTTCAGGACACTGACAACAATAAAACTAGAACAGAAGTTATGAACAAAAGAAACACAAAAACAAAACACAAAAAAGACAAAAAGTGCTCCGTCCAGTGCCCCCTTTGTGGTGGGTTATCAACTTGAAGATGCCAAAACCATCATGCCCCATACGCCTCCTTTAGAACAGCTGCGCTGTACTGATCAAAGATCTGCTGCTCTTCTTGGACTATTTCACCACTGACCTTGGATCAGCACTGGAGTTGGCCGATCACATCTCCGCAATCCAAAACAGCAAACTAATCTGTGGCTAAAACTCAACCAAACGGAACTTAAAGCAAGCCAACGTAAAAGTCAAAAGTGCAAGAGATGGATTCATTTATTCCACCAATCTGTGTGATTGATATGGAAGTGTAAAGGCAAATGAAGGAGGTGATTTGAGTCCACATTAACTGCCCTAAATTTGTACCCTTCATTAATTGTATTTGCACCTGTTCACCACAAACAGTAAACAGGATAACACTGTTGTAATTAGTTGCCTGGGCCAGATTAAAAACTGGACCACCAAAAATCAGCTATGATGAAGTTTCTATTGAGTAATGAAACTTAGAAGAACAAGGTATCCAAAGACAGAATTGTGTGTTTTGACCTTTCATGGGTTAAACTAATTCCAGCACTGAGAACCAGTGTGAAGCCATATCGTGTACAACAATTATGTTAACAAGACGTCAAGGAGTGGGATGAGCTTCTAGCTTTAGTCATCCAATACTAACGTGAAGGTTAGAGTATGAAACGCTAATTTAAGATGCAGTGGGCCACACTAAGTGTGGAAATAAACGAAATAAAAGAGATGGTGTGTTGGGCGACCTCTGGGCTTTTTTAATGGGTTATTTTGGGGACAGACTGGATGGTCCAAATTTGGTCCTTGGGTTTATTGAGAATGGCGGGGAGGGGATCACTTACACGGAGATGCGGGCGAGGTGAGTCCACCATCAAGGGGCATGCTGCTGGGTTTAGAGTCAGACATGGGGAGGGGCACTGGACGCGCCACAGGGGGTGGCGGAGGCAGCAAGAAGGAGCCGGGCATTTTGCTCTGGCCGCTCCCGTTCGGCTGCAGACAACACACACATGGTGAGGAGTGTGGATGCTGTCCGACACCCCATAAGACGAAAAGACCAAAGACCAAACGGCAAGGCAACGCTGGTTCTTTCCAAACAAAGATGTGGGATAGGCGTGGCTGAAGGTGGTGAGGTGTTGAAAAGGGGGAACAACCAAAAGGATGGCGAATGTGCGTCGACTTTGGGTATGGAGGCTTTTATGTTTGTGTATGTCTGTGTGTGTGTCTAAATCATAGATTCACCACAGGCACGGACACTGGAGCAGTGAAGGAGCGACCGAGATGGAGGGCTTTTCAACACAAAACACAGGGGCACGAGGATGATGAGATCCATAATAATGAAATCAACTCAAATAGGCAAGAGAAAAAATACTAATCTACACAACATCAAAGCAAATGGAAAAAGCGGAACAGAAGGAGGAATAAATGTTGGAATGAAATATATGGCGTCTGCTGCTGATTGAGGTGCAGATGAGGATTTATTGAAGAAACTAAGAAAGAAATGTACAAAGCATTGGTAAGAGCACATGGCACATAACAAGAAGATAGTGAGGATTAAAGGCTTGCCTTTGAATCTTAGTTTGCACACCGGACAAAAAAAACCATAAGAAGACAAGACAGGAAGCTCTCGCAGTGTTATTTAATTATTGGCCTTGTCTTTCGCTCACTAATTAAATGTACACACACAAAGCATTTGCAGTTAGGTATGAAGATTATTAAATTATGCTTTACAAAGGTAAAGGGGTGTGAGGAAATGTAAGGAAGTGCAATGCAAACAGATTTCTATTTCAATTTCTTTGAAAAACTTAGGAAGAAAACATACCGGTGGTGATCATTAACATTGGAAGCAGGTAGGATTATTTTATTATTTATTTATTTATTTAAAAAGAAGTATATTCTACTATTTGGACCAAAGCAAAAAAAAAAAAAAAAAGTCATTACCGAATAACAAACCCACATTTATTAAAACGTTTACATCAGAATGCAGGAAAAATAATTCTTTGTATGGAGCCTCAATCTCAAGTGATTTTCATTGAATTATCAAATTTCATTGAGTGTTAATACCTTAAATTGGCTTTTATTATATACCTTTAACCTTTCAGTTCCAACTAACAGCACCTTCTGTCCAGTAAATGTAATCATTACGTCATTATTTTATTTTCTTTCAACAGAAAATTGGCCCACAGAAATTTCCACAGCTATTAATTGGAAAGGCATGTCAGTTTAAATGACCTGTCGAGTTAATGCAAATTAATCAGTAATAATATTAAAAAAAAACACACACACAATCTTATATTACTTATATATTTGACAAGCTTGTTTAAGTACGTCGGCTTTGTGGGCGTCTTACCTGACCTCCAGCTTGGCCCGGTCCATCAGCACACACAAACTGCACAAACTCTTTGAGTGGGTCCTGCCCCGGGTGGTGGTGGTAGCGGATGGTGGGGTGAGTGAAGTAAGGGCTCGACTGCTGAATGATGGAGGGAGAGGGAAAGTGCAGAGATGAGGCTGAGGCACGGGGGCTCCCTGCAAAGACACACACAGATGAGAGAAAGAGAGAGACAGGGAATTAGTGTTAGGTACACAGTAACCTGATAAACTGATCAATTTCAATAAACTAATGAATGGAAATAAATGTGGAAAGTCCTCTGATTCCACAAATGCATAAGTGACATGTGATACAAACTGATACAACAGATGTCCTGATGTAGTATGAGTTAGTAAGAGGTGGTGGTACTACATACATGCACACAATCACACTTTCCTACACGAGATTCAGAATTCTAAGTACTGATCATTCATCTAACAGCTGAAAGTTCAATGATATTACAACTCTGAAATTTTCTTCACCATAAAAGATGATTAGTAATTTTTTTTCTAATGTTAAGGAAGAACATAACTTCAGCAGTCTTTAGGGGAGTGAAAATCAATTCAATGTATTCCTTTCTTTACTCTAATGTTGGGTCTTCCTTCATCTTGATTGGTATGACTGGGATGAACTCTCGCCCTCATCTCATGGTGTGCCAGCCTCCCTGTGCCCATCCCAACAGTCCCTCCAGCTGCCCGATTAAGCCTGCCAAGTGCCCGGCTCCCCCAGACGAGAGCAGCCAATGCCCTGCTTTGCTCATCCCCCACAATCGCCTGCTCCTCTCCCCTTGTCTCGTCGTCTTTCTTTCTCCCTCCTTTAATCCCATTAGGGACTGGGCAGAGGCCAAGCACACTGGTGAGAGTGCCACATACTCCAGAGCCTGGGCCACGGGGCAACGGCAGCCCCAAACACAGTCGGGGTACACACAAACAACGCATGGCTACCATACAAGGAGGGAGCGAAGCATAAGGCCTGTACCAGTTCTAGCCACATAACATGTGAAAAACAAAATGAAACAAGACAAACACAAGCAACGAGATGATTCAGATTCAGGCTGCCACACTGACACAGAAGATTACAGGTTTTCAGTGCAAAAATTGCCGTGTCTGCAAAACCACTTGCTAAGATTAAGACTAAGAGCAATGTAGAAAAAGTGCATGTAAATGCATGTTTCTATTATTCTTTAAAATTCACTGAGAGAGAAAGAAAGACAGAGAGACAGAGACAGAATAAGAGGGAGAGAAAGAGAGAGAGAGAAAGAGACAGAAAAGAGTCCTTTAGAAAAATGTCCTTTAGACATTAGACATTTTTTAGACATTTTTTAGACTAAGAATTGTCCTTTAAAGTTTAAATATAAATCACACAAAAAGTTCCCATTTCTGAGTTGCTGGACAGACACCATTATAACGAATGTAAAGAGATGAGCAGTGATCAAATAACTCAGGACTTCTAAAATAAACATAGTTCTTGCCATTATATAGGGAAAGGTTTGACTGTATATAGTATATATTTGAATAGTATTGAATGAAATGGGTAATCGTATAATTACAGGTGTTACTCAAAACAGTCTTGAGTTTTTGGTTGATTTAAAAAACTATGTAAAAAAACACCATCTGAACCAGATCAAAGATATGCATTTATATGATAACATTAAAATTGTGAACCAATTGTTTGAGAAGCTCAGAGCATGGATCTGAATGAGGAAAGTAAAGCGCTGCACCCCCAGACCAGACAGAAACCACCACTGAGAGTGAAAAGTGTCCCACCACAAATAGACTGACAGACAGACAGACCAGCCATTAAAAAATGCCCAAGAAGAAGGTGATTGAGGAACCCAAATGTGGGTGAGGTAGAAGAGATCCCACACACAAATCTCCAAACCCAACCGCAACCCAACAAGGCAAAACACAGCCTCACCTCTTTGGCCAAACCAAAGGTGCTCAGCACTGTATGTGAGGCCTTTGTGAGGGGAGACTGGGGAAGCGGGAGGGTGGAGGTGGGTGGTGTTGGGGGTGGGTGGGTGTTTAGGGGCTCTGAGTTCTCACCTGGTCTCACTCCTGCCAGCATGGGCAGTGGGTGGTGGGTGAACGGCATGCGGGCAGACCTCGTCTGGCCGGACAGAGCGCTGAAATCGAATTTCCCAGGCTTCTTAAGAGAACCAGGCGACGAGAGTCCTGGCAAAAAAACGGGATCAACAGAATGGCAGAAGAGAGATAGGAGGTTTTAATGAAACAGGCTCTGTGTTCGGACCTTGACTTGATCTGTATGCTTTAGGAGGAGAAAAAAAAAATCACCTCATTTGTAGCAGCAGTGGGGGGAGAAAAAAGGATGGGATAGGGAGGACTGGCAACAAGAAAAATAGCTGGGTGGAGGCCATGGTGGCAGGTTCCATTAGACTCCATTTAGTTTGATCTGTCTGTCTGTATGTCTGCCTGTCTCACTATTCCGTAATGACACCCCCACACACATACCACTGGTGATACTAGAGTTTAACACTTAGTGTTGCTCAGCTCCCAATGAGAATGGATATTAAAGATAAAAAATAAGGCAATAACATATACCTTTGTAGCTGAACGCAAAAGAGCAGAGTAACTTTTGTGTGTAAAAAAAAAAAAGTCTCTTTCCATCAGCAAATACCGTATGCAACGTTAGCTGGTATAAAAGACTAAAAATCGGAGAGGTATAACACCATATACACCGCTCCCCAAAATAAAAACACAACAAAGTTGTTCTTTCTCTCTTGTAACCTTATATATAACACACACTAGTGCTGGTGCTTGGTTGGACTTTTATTTTGTTGCGTTCTCTCTTTGCATTCATGCTCTTTGCATTCATCCTTCTACCTATCAGCCTGCCCCCTCTCCCCAGTGCTCTGTCACTAGACTATTATATGGAATATGAATAATATCTATCATTTTTAATGAGGATTTCACACTGAGATAAAAACTGCCTTCTTATTATCTGCCTCCTTCTGCATTCTCTTTGTCCTAATGCAGTCCCAAATACAATATATGTACATTTTACAACAACCACAATATTGGAGCCTAGCTGCAGTTGATGAGTTTATAAACTACTAGTGTTAAGAGATAAACTAGTACACTAGGTCCTGTAAGTTACAGGAGGTTAATAAAGGTTTAGAGTGGTTTAGATTGAACTCTAGTCGCTGTGGACAGAACAGATGCTGGATTTATACACTAATACCCCTAATAACCAATGCCTTTATTTAATTACTACTTTATTATTTTTTCACCTGGCCAAAACAACATCATAAAAATCGAATCGCAGTTAATTCCAGATCTCGTCTGAACTTCTTTACAAATATATTGTCCATCCCATAAACTTTCATCTGCATCCCATACACATTCTTCATCCCAGTACGTTTCCTGTGTACCCAGTATTTTAGCTGCCTGTGCATTTGTTATTAACATTTGCAATTTATGCATGTTATCAAGCCCTATTGCATTGATAAACACTATCCATAATATCATTATTTACAGCATATAAATACTAAACTTTTTCTACATTATATAATAATTTTTACTCCAGTAATTTTTCACTTAATATCAAATCTCCCAGTTCTTAGGCACCTTTTTATTACTTTTGTTCCATCTCTTCTTTTTTTCTGTCTTTTTATGTCTATAATGGCTCTTTTCCTTGAGTATTGTTGGTTGTATCTCATATCTTGCCTCAGCTCGTCTTCCCTGATTAGTTCAGAACTACTGCCCTCACGTCATTCTGTTTCCAATATCTGGAGAATGACTAATAACGGTATCTAGAATCTACAAGAGGATGCAGCTGCACAACCCCTAAGACATTTAGCCGACCACCGTCATAAACCACTGTCGGTATTCACAGTCTGTCCAAATATGTAAACAATATTATATATTATAGTGCATATCGACATAAAGGTGAAGAAAATAAGGTGTGCTGATATAAAGTAAATAAAGAAACTCTCTATCACACTCTTTTCTAAGTCTTTGCGGAGTTGACACGCTGTTCTTTCAGAACATGCTGTACTG
Organism: Tachysurus fulvidraco; assembly: GCF_022655615.1. Taxonomy (NCBI): domain Eukaryota; kingdom Metazoa; phylum Chordata; class Actinopteri; order Siluriformes; family Bagridae; genus Tachysurus; species Tachysurus fulvidraco. The sequence goes on from NC_062532.1 coordinate 11,559,946, forward strand.
AAAGAGTGCGGCCCGAGCCGGCAGCCCGAGTCTACAACTTGGCGCCAGACGAAGAGGAAGACAGGAGGGGAGCGAGGGATGTGTGAATAATGAGGGAGGAAGTGTGAGAAATGGAGGGAGAGAGGAGGCGATGACATGTGCCCTTAGTATATAACGGTACATTAAAGTGTCCTCCCGCTTCTATAAACGTCGGCCCGAAAGCCACAGGGCCCGAGCTCAGGCCGACGAGCAGTTCCAACGTTTGGCGCAAACAAGTGAGCTAAGTATACACTGGGCTTACCAAGTGACCCAGAAACACAGCCAAATGTGTCAGGGCTGAGGAAATAAAAACGAGTCTGTTTTATGATCAAGACTTGTGGCTAGTTTTGAGGGAAATTATTTTGATATACGGTAATCCAAACACACAATTTAAGATTCTGGGGTTTCAGACCATGGCAGAATGATGGTTACATTTTCCTAAACCTGTAAGAATTAGCCACATTGCATTACGATGAAATCTAATGATGGACTTTTCTCTCCTGTTTCTTGCCCGCTATTTTTCTCTTTCTCAATCTCACCCTTAATCCATGAGATAATCAATACGTGAGATACAGAGATCAGGGAGAAAGTTCATCCCAAGCAATAAACAGTAATCAGGTGAACTGTTTACATGCCTTAATGTTAAGCTTGCACATCACTGGTTACTGTATATTGTACAAGATCAGGCTGCAAAAAGTGACAAAACTAGATAGATAGATAGATAGATAGATAGATAGATAGATAGATAGATAGATAGATAGATAGATAGATAGATAGATAGATAGATAGATAGATAGATAGATAGATAGATAGACACAAATTTTAAGAGAGATTTTAAAATCTATAACACAGGCTGTGAGGCCAGTCCACTAACGAATGTCTTGACACTCGATCTATTTTAATCCACATTGCTCACACACAAAGCCTTTACATATCCACTTCCCACTTGCTGCTCGAAGCATTAATCAAGTGTGCAGTGTTTCCTTAAATTTCTTTAATTTGTATCCAAATCTACACATCTAATACACTAAACATATAGACAACAGACATTATGCATGTTCTAATTCTTAAACATTACATTAAAAATGTTTAAGAACTGAGTCCTGAACTCACACTTTAGCACAATGAATCATTCCCGTGCTTTATCTTTATCGGCTTTATCTCAACTGAGAATTCATTCTGTCACATTTGACATTCTAATTCTACTTTTTCTTCAAAATCAAATTTCTTTATAACAGGTCTATTCCTCAATCACAAGACTTGTAAAGTAAACAATTTGATAAATGTTGTAAAGTTGATAAATATGATGAAATATGATATTAGAAAATATCATAAATATGATGAAACATGACACAAGGGTTTAAAGACCTTCAGGGTTCATTTGACATGTTACTTCATGCAGATAAATGTATGAATAAGAAGCTTCTGACAGCTCATGCACCAGATATGTTATTAAAAATAAATAAAAACTCTTAAGGGCTGTTAATTAGCTCAGAATTATAGTCAATTATGCTTAATTAACTGAGGAAATATATCAATTATTTAATATTGTTCAATATTATTAAATGAAAATGATTAAATAAAATTATTAAATAAAAAAAAATTCTAAATTTGATTCCATGATGGTGAATTAATTAATCCTCTAACATATGCGTCTCTGTCAGTGGCCGGAAACAGACGCCAAATAAAAGGCTTTGGAGTTAAAGCTGACAGAAGTTTCTATGATCTCCCCTTTCCTGTCTACACATATGTGACTGTGTGTGTGTGTGTGTGTGTGGGTGTGCATGCATGCATGTGTGTGTGTTTCATTTGTTATTTCTCTTTCTCTGTCCAGTTCCTGGCACTATGCATCAGCAGACTGGCAGCCAATCAAATACTCCCATGACCCTCCAGTCTCACCACACTAACAAGCTGGCCAGCAGACAAACCTTGAGCTGTCACACAACGGCACATGTGAAACTAGAACACTTATACAACACCACATTTTGTCCCTACGCACACACACATGCACGCACACACACACATAAAAGAAACAAATTCGCATGAACACACATGAAAGCCACCATATATTGCAGCAACTGCACATGGAGTTGTCCCCTGGCTGACATGGGCACACATGCAGACACATAAATAGAGTGTGTTATTCTACCACAGCTCATTCCCTAGTTGTGGGATGGACGGTACACGTGGAATAAGCTGAAGGCGGCACGAGTGCTGATTGAACAGGAGACGGATAAGTAAAATGAGCTGAATGTTAAGGGAGCCCTTACGCTGCAGCACAAAGAGCCAGCCCTAATGATGAACGACATTGCCTCATTCAGGTACTGAATCACCTTTGGAGCATAGCAGAGCGTCACTCACAAACACACAACCCCCCCCCACTCACACACACACCTCCCAATCAGCACCACTACCATCATCATTGCGCTAACAGATGTCTTCTGTAACACAGTAGCTCCCATAGCTGTTGACACATGGAGGCACCATCTGGACCAGAGTGCTGCTTATCTCCAGATTGTGTGTGTGTGTGTGTGTGTGTGTGTGTGTGTGTGGCATATTTTGAAGACATAAAGCCTATAGCCTTACAGAGAGAACACCTGAGTGTATTTGCGCTTGTTTGTTTGTTTGGGTTGTTGTATGTGTGTGAGTGTGTGTTTACAGGCGCTAGGTCTCAAGGCAGGGCTTCAGTAACCCACTAGCTAAAGTATCATTTAGTTAAACACACAAAACACACACAGGCATAAGTAGCTGCCAGTGCACTTGTGTATTATGGTAATTAATCCCTATTAATAATTATTGGGCAAACAGAGGGAGAAGTAAATATTACCAGCTGGAAGAACCCTTTAGAACCTTATGGATTAGCGAATGGTATGCTGGTTTGTAGTTGCTACACAAACTCACACTTCAGCATTTTTTGTAATGTTTGGAAACCCAGAGATTTCTAATTAAACACATTTATTCCCTTTGATTCAATATTAAATCCAGTGCTATAGTACTGTTCCCTGCTTACCTCCCAGATAACACGACGGTGAATTCAGATCCATCAGCTAATCAGTAGATAGATTGCGAGTTACTGCAACCAATCAGGGGATTTATCACAATACCATCAATTAAAACATTACACTGAGGCTCTGATGAAAATATATTATTATTTATTACATATAGTTGAGACCAAAGGTCTGAGACCACCATTAAATTGAATTCAAAGTTAATCATTACAATTTACCGTATATTATCAGGAACAGAATATCATATTTTTATGAAATTAAAAATTTTCTGTATTTTGTGTCATGCAAAGAACACATTCGAGCTGGATTAGGCTCCAAAACATTTGGTAAAATCTATATGAGATGATCCATTTTAGAATAAATCCACCTCGCAGGATGTGCTTCAGAGGAAGGGATAAAATTCTGACCTTTTTTATAAATTAAATAACACGATTAATATCACAGATTTGCTTGACTTAATAAAATAAAAAGAAAAGAATTTTTTTTTTAATTTTGATTTTCAATGTGGTCTCAGACTTTTGGACAACAGGCTAAACTTTAAGTTTGATATTGTATATACTATGCATTTACTACAGCAATTTTCCCAACCCTAGTCCTGGAGTACCTCCTGAATATGCAGGTCAAGGATCACCAGCATTGAAAACCTGATCTTTGGGCCAATGTCAATGCTGATTTTCTCCTTTCCACAATCACTAAAGATCATTAGTATTACCAACCTCAAACCCTTCTTACTCCTCATTCCAGCCTCACAGTTGCGGTGGCATCCCAGTTTAAATGTTTATTTAAAGTTTAATATTTACAACTATCTTTATGATGTTTAATATTTACAGTGTAACATCATGAGGCCATTCTAATGTAAAAATGGTCTCTTGAAGTTACCTTTTTCAATGCCAGCTGAGCTGAACTACACTATATGGCCAAAAATACTTGGGCATCACAGAGACACAGTATGTGTAAGAACCCTTTCCCAAACTGCTGCCACAAAGCTGGAAGCACAAAATTGTATAGGATGTCTGCTGTAGCATTAATAATTCCTCTAAGATCTAACAGAAGGATCTCAAGCATGTTCCAGCATGACAAATTCCCCTGTGTAAAAATTGTGGTCCATAATGACAAGATTTGTGTAAAACATCTCAAGTGTCCTGCACAGAGACCTGACCTCAACCCCACTCAACACCTATGGGATGAACTGGAACACTAACTGCATGCCAAAACTTCTAATTCAACATCAGTTCCTGACCTCATTAATGCTCTTGTGGTTGAATCCCCACAGCCACGCTGCAAAATCTGGTGGAAAAAAATCCTAGAAGAGTGGAAGTTTTTCTAACAGAAATGGGGAATAAATCTGGAATGAAATGGTCAGCAAGTGCATATGGGTGTGATTAGTCAGGTATCCACATACGTTTGCCAACAAATTGTTTTGATCAGAATGGTAACAGTTGTAGATTTTAAATTTTGCTAGTTTTTAGTCAGGGTCATTGGTAGTGAGGGTTTGATAACTTACCCATAATCAAAAATAATATATATTCTGTGAAATCTGTCATTATATCAGAGGACCTTTCACATTTTCAACATTCAATTAAGGTTTGCAGCTTTATTTACTATTCCTTTCTTTTAATATTTAGTATTTCTTCCCAAATTGTAATGCAAGTATATGACATGCAAGTAAACTGTAAACACACCGGACACGTCTATCCATCTAAACCTTGGAATTTGTAGTAATTTTGGCTAAACTTTTAGTACTCTGGAAAGCGTTAGAAAATAACCTTCTGGAGTTCATTCTGAAGTGATCACGACTATGCCCTACTTCCTCAAAAAGGCCTTTCACATGAATTACTCCGAAGTTCCTATGTGTAGGGGTTGAACATAACAGCCATTTGTAACACACTTCAACATCATTTTTCAAAGCTGACAGCTGGTATCTACTGTTAGACAGTCACTGACAGTTACATAAACAATTATTAGAATTGAATAATGAAGAGAAAGACCAAGCAGTGAACTTCCACTTTTACCGGGTAGATTTCAGTTAGCCTGATTTTTGAAACTTTACTAACTTATAAAAAAAAGTAACTACTTGAGCAGCAGCATCATCCTCGATTTTCACGCTAACTAACAAACCTTCTGTAGCCAGGGACTGCTGTAACTATAAATATAAATTCCATGATTCTCATCAGGACAGATTTGTCAGAGCCATATGGCTTTCATTTTCTGCACTAGTCAACAATACACAAAAAGTCAGGTTAAGACATGTTTTTTTTAAGTAAGTAAGACTACGATTTAGAGTCATCAGACCCTGTGTTGAGAACTTGAGTACTTGATGATGTTACAAATACAAATATTGTTAAAAATAGAAAATTGTGATAGTATGCAAGAGGCCTCTTCTAGTTAGCTTTCTACACATATAATGTATAGCCATATATGGTGCTAGATGCTTCGAAACTCAAATGCAAACCAAATACAGCCCCTGCCATTAGATTTCCTTGCAACGCCATGCCCCAAAACACATGACTAGGCTACAACTCATAAATGGTAATGCCAGAGGAGGAGGTTTCTGGCAGGCGACTTGATTAGTAGGAAATTAGAGACTCTCCTTGTCATTTGTGATTTTGTCTCATTTACAGAACCTGAGGTGCCACAGAAACCTGAGTTTCCTTTCGAAGCAGTTATTTTATTAAAGCTGCCAGAATTTGAGGAGAAGTGCCCCATCGAATACATAAAAGTGTTCAGATTTAAAAGTCTGTGACCCTAGAGAAGTAGTAATGGATGGCGCAAACAGAGAGCCTGAAATAGTGGATGTTACTGAAGCACAGTGAATATCCAAACCACGTTCTAAACACAACACAAGTATCTTATTTTCCTATGAACTTCCCGAACAAGTTTGCCATGAATTTGATGACATTTGATGGCACTGGGGAATAACATTTTGATAATAAGTAATAGAAAAGGACAAGGAGGGACAGGGTAGTGATAGCAATACAGGAGAGAGAGAGAGAGAGAGAGAGAGAGAGAGAGAGAGAGAGAGAGAGAGAGAGAGAGAGAGAGAGAGAGAGAGAGAGAGAGAGAGAGAGAGAGACACACACACACAAAGAGGAAAGTAAACATTGAGGCAGAAGAACAGTCATTTTGGATTCAGGTTGTGAGTGGTGTAGAGCAGTAAAGATGAGGGTAATGTGGTCTAACCATGGTAAGGAAACTGCACGCCATCGCTCTCATGTTTAATCTTCCTCTCCTGCATACTGGCCAAATGGTGCTGCACTGAAAAACCCAAACAGGGAAGAAGGGCAGAGTTAACAATATGACAGGGTGAAAGAAAGAGACTTTTGGGATAGAGGAAATCACGGGGCAGTGTTATTTCATTTTACATCAGACACATGATGATAAGCTTTACAGTCTGTCTTGTACTATATGACTATTTACATTCTAGCTTGTATGCACTCGAACAAAAGCCAATCACTGAAAATCCAAGATTGTACATCTGGAACCAATTCTCAAAGAGAGAGAGAGAGAGAGAGAGAGAGAGAGAGAGAGAGAGAGAGAGAGAGAGAGAGAGAGAAAGCGAGAGAGAGAGAGAGAGAGAGAGAGAGAGAAAGCGAGAGAGAGTGAGAGCGAGAGAGAGAGAGAGAAAGCGAGAGAGAGTGAGAGCGAGAGAGAGAGAGAGAGAGAGAGAGAGAGAGAGAGAGAGAGAGAGAGAGAGAGAGAGAGAGGAGGGGCAGGTACAGCATGGAAAAATTTGGGAATAAAAAAGTCATTAATCATGTATTTTTCAAATCTTGAGACTTATTGAGCATTAATACAGGAACCATTGTACATATAAATGTTGCATGAATGGAATGAGTGAGCAATCATATGGACACAAAGAACAACTGTACTCTTCATCTTTCTGGAAACTTCCATTCTACATGGTATGAAGACCATTATGTAACTTGCTTATGAAAGAAACAGCAGAGTGTCTCCAGAAGCAGTGCTGGTGTGTGTGGGGGATTAGTGAAAGGGAAACAGATGCGAAAAATGTGGTCATGTTGTGGCAATGCAGTGGATACCACATCCCAGACACCAGGATTGTCTACTGAACTGACTTTATAAGACTGAAATAATGTGTAAGATGTTTAAACAGTTCTCCCCAACCTTAAATTAAATAAAATGTAAACTTCCTAGAAGATTTATGGCTACTTTTAAGTATATGCAATAATACACCCTGTCATGCAATAGAATATTTATTAATAAATGTCACAAAAACGTTGTGCAGTAACATTCCTAAACATCTTCAACCACACCCACACAGCAGGCCTAACAACTGAACACACATGTATACACACACACACACACACACACACACACACACACACACACACACACACACACACACACACACACACACACACACACACACACACACACACTTACTACAGCTCTATTCCTTCTGTTAGCCCCAAAGCTCAAATAAAATATAATGAAATAGTTCATTTAAATTATTTATACTAAAGCACTAGTGTGTACTTAGTGTTAATTGTCTGTGGCGCTGCAAAAAAAATAAATAAAAAAGTTTCATATTAATACGTTCTTTAATACTTTACTACTACTGATGTTGGGTGAGAAGATTTGGGTGATATTTAAAGGTATGTAGTGTATACTTTTCTTGAAATCTTTGCTGAGTCTCTTTTATCCGTTATTCATAGAATTTAAAAATGCTTTAAAAAGAGTTAGTTGTACTACTCTTATATATATCTGAGTTATATCTGAGTATTTTATCAAGCCTCTTGTTATACTGAGAAAAAAAAATATTGGTTTAATCAGAATTTAAATACTGATATGTAATTTACAAAAATTAAATGTGTTAATTTAAGGAATAAATCTTTTAACCAAATTGAATCTTGAATCAAGAATCAAGTTTTTGAATCTTTAATTCAAAAACTTGAACAAAATGTACACCTAAATCCTAATTGTGAAAGTAATCAGATACAAAGGTTTACATTGCTGTTATTTATTATACAAAATTTCATTTATTATTAGTAGTATTTTTTTTAGATTAGACTGTAACCCATATGTTGCCACGCAATCTATTTACAGTATCCCTCTCTACTCTGTCCATCTAGGGAAGAGTTAATAAACAACATTTCTGCGGTGAGTTGTGATGGTACATTGGCAAGAATTTTTAGCTGTAATCATTAGGTCCTGTCTACTTTGGTGGGTAGTGAATGATTGGGAGAAGGAAATAAACTGATTAAATAAAACAGTAAAAAGAGACATACAGTGTGTCTGAAATCGCCTCCTCGTCCATTCACTATATAGGTTGCAATGTACATCTGGACACATCATCGCACCATGCTCAAGAGAACTAATCGCCTAGTAAACTGAAACACCAAATATAGAGATGCAGTTAAGGGTAATTTCTGCAGTAATGAACAAGTTGGCCTTAGTTGGTAAGTTGGTCAAAGTTTTGAGCTAAAAGAAATTTCTATGGTGAAAAAAGGAATGAATTCAGACAGAAACAGTGAGAGAGAGAGAGAGAGAGAGAGAGAGAGAGAGAGAGAGAGAGAGAGAGAGAGAGAGAGAGAGAGAGAGAGACTGATTGGCTGAGCAGATGGGTGGATGAGTGAGGAATTGAGTAAGTGGATAGGTGGAGAGAGTGAAAAGTAGAAAGAAAGTGTGGTCAATTCACACAGCCAGTCTGCTAGCTCAGCTTAAAGCATTTACTGTGATTTCTTTCTCAGCAACTCTTGCAGTAAAAACTCTTCTCAGTAAATATGGGAACTGTTTGCTAACAGATACTTTAACATTAATGCTTTTGATGCTGGCTGTGTGAAGAGACTAAAAATGAAGTGTGTGTGTGTGTGTGTGTGTGTGTGTGTGTTTGTGTACCTGCATCTACATCATTAGGCCAACCACTGGGCTGTGAGCCTCCGGGTGCAGGGGAACGGCCCGAGTAGAACACATCATCCACTGGGCTCTCCATTTCACTGTCATCAATTGACTTGCGCTTGTTTGAGCTGAGAGAGAGAGAGAGAGAGAGAGAGAGAGAGAGAGAGAGAGAGAGAGAGAGAGAGAGAGAGAGAGAGAGAGAGAGAGATGAAAAATACAGTTAGCTACAGACAAGGGGAGCACAACTTTGCCATGAAATCTGGGAAAAGGTCGCTCAAATCAAACTGACAGTTTCTACATATTTAATCAATTATGGCAGATGTCATCTGCCCTTATCCATTGTGACATATACTGCTTTCAAAGTCTCTATCGATGAATACATCAATACTTAAACAGTTCACAAGGTCACCAGAATAACTAGAGAACCATACTTCTTAGCTAAATGATCACCTTTAGGGTGAGAGGAACTTTCTGTAAATTTAGTCAGTTACATGGAATAATTTGTTCCCAACATCACTCTGATTACAAACCATTAGCAATAAATAAAGATCTTCTTTGTTTCTACAGTTTGGGGAGAGAAGTCTAATCCCTCAGCCAGCAAAGACTGCAACCTCTTAAAATCTTATTAACGAATTTACATTCCTGACTTTTGGAACACATTTTTCTAGTAGTTTTATCAGTTACTGAATAATTTGAAGTAGATAGGAAATTATAAAAATACTTAATACTTAACAAAATAATGAAATAATAACCTAGCGTGAATCCGTGCCACCAAAGACCACTCAATATATTCAAGAGTATATTTTTTATTTTTATCGATTCATAATACTTTCACTATTTTGATGTAAAACATGTGCTAATGTTAACTGCTATGGCAATAATGTTGCTATGGCAATTTCAATCCAAAACACTTTCAAATGAACTTTAAGAGAGATGGAATAAAACTAAAAAAATAAGTATAATTACATGCATTTGAAAAAAAAAAAAAATTACGTAGTATTAATGCCATAATACATAATGTATTTAGCATGTGATTAAAAAAAGAACATAAACATGCTTTCCTGAAGAAAATAATACCGTAACAAAGTCCTAATCCATCTGCCATCCCATATATCACGCCTGTCAAGCTGCAGTCCTGGAGAGCCTCATTGTTTAGCAGACAGCTTAATTGTTGAGTGCACATTTTTAGCTCTCTTTGATACAAACTAATTTTTATGGCCTTGTGGAGTTTAATTTAAATTGTAAAAGCAACCGTGTTGTGGTTCACGAGGACTGCAGGCTTCCACACAGGACATGTTAGGCTTGTTTGATATACTATTTGATATTGATTTAATTATCCCCAGATGATCTTACATTGTTCTGGATTCATGTTGGCTCTGTACTCTTTTTAAAGCTTTTTTTTTTGTCTTTACTTTTTAAATGAATTAAAAATGATATAGAATACTGCAACCTTGATCTCCTTCATTATCAAAATAACTGTGGGAAGAATGGATTGTAATCAGCAAGGAAAGAAAATTTACTTATCTGGCTGGAAGACACATGGGAAGAGTTTCCCTATCATGGTAAAATGCATGCTCAAGTGCCAGCACTACTAAAAAACTCAATCTGTAGCACAAATTTACTTAAAATTCAGTGAACAAATTGACAAAAAGACTTAGAAGTGTGAACAAACTACAACTACAATAAGCAAGTATCCATCGTCTTTTGTTGAACTCACATTTGAAACTAATCTTACAAATCTGCCTTTTACAACTCAGTTAAAGGCCGTTGTAATTGTGTATATACCAATCACCCATTTTCTATTTTATGGTCCTGACCTCATAGTCAACAGAACAGTATTTGTGTGTGTGTGTGTGTGTGTGTGTGTGTGTGTGTGTGTGTTATGTTATAGAATTTAGCTTTCAATTTTGATACAAAATCCACCTTCTGAGGAAATGAAGAGCTCTGAGTAAACCATCCAGATCATTTTCTTCTTATTGCTCTAATACCTACAGTAGTGTAACATCCAAACCCTTGGATGGTGACACATACAGTACACTACACATGCACACACAAATCTGAACATGTTTCTCAATCCAAACTTTAAGTTGTATTTCATTTGAATGACTGTGATCTACTTGGTTTTATCTGTTGAATGTTGCACTAGCTCCTAGCAAACAAATCAAGTCTAGTAGCTTTAAGTTAAACTGCTGAAGCTTTATCACAAAGCTTACTTATTTGTCTGGCACCAGATACATTCAGCTAAATGTAATGTAAGCTTAAATGATATGATATTATTTCATTTGTAGCCTGTAGAAACGTCTGTTTGAAGCTGTTTCTAATGAATAAACTAAAAAAACGACTTGTATATAATTAACTGATTCCTGTTTTGATTGTCATCCTCTACTGCTGATTAAAATCCTCTGATGAAAATTGCACATACACATAAAATCTTTGCACCCGACATCTCATTTATGCCAACTTAGAATTTTAGCTCATCTCGGGTTAATTAAATCACATTCTTTTCGTAACAACAAAATTGTCTTCAAGGGAAAAATGTCAAACGTCAAAAAAGCCTGGCTTGCACTGGTGTGAACAACAAATGGACAGTGCTCAGATGTTCAGACTCAGACACAGAGAGAGTTACTGCACGACTCAGAGACAAGAAGAAGTGGAGTGCAGAGAAGACAAGACTGTGGGGTGTACCTCCGAGGGAGACTGCCATACAGCTCCATTTCAGTCCTGCGGCGGCCCAGAAAATGAGGGAAAAGAATGTAGACAGAGAGAGCGTGTGTGTGTGTGTGTGTGTGTGAGAGAGTGAGAGAGAGAGAGAGAGAGAGAGAGAGAGAGAGAGAGAGAGAGAGAGAGTGAGAGAGAGAGAGAGAAAGAAGCAAACAGTGAAAAGGAAATAGAGACAGACAGAGAAAAAGAGAGACAGCAGCATTAATGTAGAGATCAGAGAGACAGAAAAACAGAAAAAAGAGAAAGCAGTCTCACAAATTAGAGAAAAGAGGAAAGCATTGGCCAAGCACATTTACTAACATGCAAGTAAGAGAACTTCAATTTGTGTGTGTACCTGGTCGATGGGGTGGACGTGATGGACCGGCGACCCAGGTTGATGTTGTAATATCCAGGACTGTCCAGGTCGGCCAGGGAGAAGTTGGGACCGGTAGCCGTGGCAACTGGAGCTAAAAGCAAGCAAACGACAGCGTTACTACCCTGACAGATTAAGTCACATATTGATTTTTTTAGTTCCCTTTTTTATTATTATTTATTTTAAACTACATACTCATTGTAAGAAGTTCCGTACTGTCTGGTGGTGGAGCTAATTTCTGGGCTGGAAAGATTTTTTTGAAAATGTCTAGAAACACTTTTAAACATTAATTTAAGCAGCACCAGTTAGTGTCAGCTGTTCAATTTTCTATCACTCTATCAGATGAAGAAATATTACAAAAGAATAGTGGAAATGTGTCTGAGACTTACTCTGTGACACGCGGACCAGCTCGGCCACGTTCCACACTCCTGAAGTCACAAAGCAGTCCTGGAAACTCAAGTGTCCTGGGGTGCGAGAGAGTAACAGAGAATGACACACACACAGACACACACACACTCAAAAAAACGGCCTAACCGCATGGACCGCATTGTTAAATTCATCCTATTTATAATGTGCGCTGTCACACTGGGACAATAACAGGATGGACATTTTTGGTTAGTCCTGCTATGAAAAGCTTGTTTGACCGAGGTGTTCGGAGAAAAACTGAAACTTAATGAGGACGATACACATGGCCGAGTTACTCTGTGTTCAACTCCAGTTATTCAGTGGGCTTGTAATGATTTACAGAGAATCGACATAAACAGTACTTAGAATATGAATAAATCATGTTAAGGAGCAATTTGTAATTTTTAGATCCCTCAGCATCCTGTGAGGCAACACTAAGACCTTCCTCCAAACTGACCCAAAATCCTCTGCTGAAACTGTCTAGTGGAAAACGGCCAGGGCTGAATAGAATTGTTGCAGGCTCTATAAAGCTAGTATAGGTCTTTATCCAGGTTTTTAAAATTGCAATTAACATTAACAATGCCTGTTGAAAATTATTCTCTGACAAATTTCATTTAGAAATAAGCATTTAGATGATATCTTTTATTCCAGAACACTACCACAGATAGGCCTAAAAATGACCGAGAGGGACGGGGTCATAAAAATAAATACAAATATATACCGAAGTATATGAAAATCTGTGTGTGGGAGCTGCTTATGCAAACAAGTGCTACAGACAAATGCTACATACAAGCCATCCCATGTGCTCTGCATGTGCATGTGTTTAGCAGGCACTATAAGTAACTGGGTTATTGTTTCTAATCTCTCCACATGATCGTCTGAGGTCAGTGTGTGCATGCATGTGTGCACCAGCAATGTTGGAGCATGAGCTCAGTGCTGCTGTATTTGTGAACCATGTGGTTCCCATCAGCCAATCATGCCAGAGTGATTTATGAGCATTCAAGCAGCTTAGCAGTGCCTAACTACTATGAACTGGAATTGCTATATATGTACATTATATATATATATATATATATATATATATATATATATATATATATATATATATATATATATATATAGAGAGAGAGAGAGAGAGAGAGAGAGAGAGACAGAGAGAGAGAATGTTTCTGACCCAGGAAAATAACATGGCTTGGAGCATTCAATCAGATAGCACTAGCTTAAATGAAATTTCCATTATGTCATATTCTGTAGGTTACAGCATATAACGTGAGCAGCTAGAAGGGGGCTGCATCTTGAAAATGCTTGACTTCATTTCTGACAGCAAAAACATGATTTCATCTGAGAAACCTTTTTTAAAAAAAGAAATGAAATAATGCTTACAAGTTTAAATACATATGGATATACAGTATGGCTTTTATATAAATTGGGTGGCTTACCATTGGGTGGTGGCTTGACGTCTGCTTCTCCTTGCTGGTTGGAGTTCTCTGATTGTCCAGATTCTGCACAGAAACGACAAGGAGAGAATTGGGCATATGACTAAAACTTTGTGACTGAGCCAAGACTAAGCAGACTTTGGTTCTTTCAACACTTTAATGAATGATGATGGAACAACAAGACATTTGTGAGATTTTGACGTACTAGATTCAGTGTAGCTGTCCATTAAAACCTAAAGATCAATGTCTAATCCTGTTTTGTATTAGTTTATTGTGACAGCCTGCCACAGAGCACTTACCATACACCCTAAAAGTGTTGACACACTGAAACTCCTCATAAAAATTCCTCATAAAACCTCAAATTTGGGATATCCTCACATTTTGGATTAAAAATTTACTAGTATAAGCCAGAGACAAGCACATTTTTGGACACTGGTTGGCCAAATCACTCTAAGCATAAAATAGTGCAACAATGCGATGACACCGACAATGGTTGATCTATAGTTCCTTTTACTCAATAAATCTGCTCAAATTACCTACAACTATAAAGTGAGAATTGAAATGAAGACAGATGAGTAATAATCTGGCATCACACCCATTTTTAGGCCTTCCTTAAACTCTTTGTACGTATGCTGCTTATTTACAATTTCCCTTCACCGGAACTAAGAGAAAAGAAAAAGCTGTTCAAAAATGACAGACCAAAGAGCTATGAAGAGCAAGGTTTGACAAGGTTGGAATGGAAGAACTTTAGTGTCCTGTACAGACCTCAATCCCACTGGTCTGTGATGAACTCTATGGATCACTGTTGAAACCCAGACTTTCTCACCCAACATCAGTACTTGACCTCACCAATGCCCTTATGGCTGTATGAGCACAAATCTCTATAGCCATGTGAAAAGAGGAAGTGCAATTGGGGCGACAACACTGTCTTCCAAAACTGTTCTTGATGCACAGTGTACAGCATTTAATGGTACATAAAAAAAGCATTTACTGAAGGACTTCACTTATTATATCAGGACATATAAGATAAGGACTGAACTTTGTGTGCATTCATACTGACATTTATGGAGTATCTCTAATTAAACTGATATCAAAGAATCTAGAACCTTCTTGGATGTTGTTCTTGGCCCAGATTCAGTGACATTCTTTCTGCTATATAGTGTGTTTCAATAACCGTTAATGATACTGGAATTTTCTTTAAAATAAGCATTGAATACTAACTAATCAACAAGGGTGCCTTATTCTTTGACTAACAGCGTAGTGCAAACGTCAGTTCTGTATCAGAAGTAGCAAAAGCAATTGCATAAGCTATAAAATGCGCCACAACAACAGTAACAGATGTAAATAATGGAAAACTTATACAAAAAGAAGCACTGGCAAAATTAGAACGTGGAAGAAAACCAAGAAACGTTCTTTCCCCTCGCTTGCTCCCTTTCTCGTTGCATGCGCTTCGGTCGCTCTGTGGAATCCTGGCAGCCATCTTAGCATTTGGCAGCCATCTTAGCACTAGTGGTGTCAGAGAATTCCTGCTAGCTTAACATTTGCAAACACCCTCACTAAAACATGGACACACTGCTTGGAAAAAAGTAAAAAAAAAAAAAACATCCTTTTCGCAGTGTCTATATCTATAAAAAATATGTATAAAACTATACAACTATATTCAAACAGCTTAATGCTAATCCATCTGACAGCTAAATGCTAATCTAGAGTAACATACACAAATATATGATTTTTTATTTATGGCCATTTTACATACAACCATATGCAGACATTTATGTACAGAAAAAAAGGTTTTATAGCCATACATATCTTTTTAAACCAGATGTTTATGGGTAGTTTAATGAGAGATGCTGATCAATGAAGAGCACAATTTCTGCTAATTTTAAGTCAGCCAGTGACATAAGCTATAAAATTCCTGGTTAATGTAGATAAATGATTTTCTGCTTGTAGTCACATGCCACCACTGAAATCCATATTTAGCTCCTACAAAAAGAGCTGACTCTTACAGAAAAGTGAAAGCATCAATTAAATATAAAACATGAAAATAGATAAAAGATCAAAATAAAAAAAAATTAAATCACTTCATTAGAGGTCAAGAATATATTTTAGAATTTATTGATATAAAAGTTGTGGCTTTTAGTATTTAGTTGTAGTAGTATTCATACAAACTATATGAATTTGTTTGGGATTTTTTGTTTTAAAAAATAAATCAAGTAATCAAGCACAGGAATGTAATTGAAATGGTAACCAAGTCAAATAAATCTGTCACAGTTTTTGAGGTGTATATCAAAAATGTTGGGTGTATGTAAATCCTGGAAATGCAAATAAGCATGAATACAAGCATCAGTTGATAATAACTAAAATATAGTAATGTAGTAATATTACAGAAGTATTTTTCAACTCTTCTCCCAGCTTTCTCCCCCTAGTGGTGTGCAGAACTGAACATGTACGAGGGTTCTGGGTCTTCAACGAGCTCTAATCCAATTACAAGACACATTAATGGAGCCTTACTGTGCAGAGCTGGATCAGAGTGAATGGAAAAGCTCATGCTATTGGACGGAGACAAAAACGAGGGGAGCAGGGGGCAACTCACCCTCACGCTCACAATGGAGTCTCTGTCCATTATTGAGCTGAGGCCCTGTGGTGTCCAGCCACTGCTGTTATCAGCAAATCACAATACACCCTCCATGCACACACAACAAACACATAAACACACACAGCTCACTAATGTATCCAAAAAAAAAAAAAAAAAAGCTCAGCACCATCCTTATCAATCCAGCACACTCACCCAGAGGACCCCTGAATAAAGCACGGGCCAAATCGAACGTGTCAAAAACGCACACATATACAAATGCGAATGCAAATAATAATTAAAAAAAAATGAAATGAAATGAAAATTTTAAAAAAATATACATCCCACCAAACATGGGTTGAAATAAAGACCTGCAAATTTAAGCTAATATTCATATAAAGGCCACTTCAGTAACTTTTTAGAACACTGAAAAACCAGTAGCACTGAATCTAATTGACTCATTTCCAAAAGCACATATTCATACACAACCGAGCCTGCAAATGACTGTGCACAAACAAAGGTTTGTTTTCATTTAATTATTTATTTTGCAGCTTATGCATTTGCCAATGAGCTCAGATTGGCAGTTTATCGCAGACTCACACTGGCAAATGGAGAGGATTAATCTAACACAGGCCTGCTGCAGGACATCTCAAACACCAACAAAATAAAATCAACAGTACACACAGAAGCTGGGTCAAGTAAACTCACAGAGTAGAGGCTAAGGAGAAAAATGTCAAGAACAATGTAGTGAGCCAATGTCACATTTTTATCAGACACTTTCATGGCTCGAATTCATTGTATTTATTTGTCTACAGGAATAGATTCTTCTAATTTTAACTAAATAATATTTAGCACAATTTGACACTTTTTGTGCAATCTGAAATTCACATAAAATTTCAATATCTTACATCGACTTCACATAGGAATATTAGATATGAGTCAGTCACAGTTCTAGATATGATATAAAACAACCACGTGAGATGGTAATTGTTAACTCTTAATGCATTATTAATTTCAGGTTAATTTTGTTTGATTTTATATTTATAAGATATATTAAAATACCATAAAAAATATCCATTAAATATCCATTAAAAAATATTCCATTCAAATTTGAATTAGCATTAAAATAAAAAAAAAATGACATGAACTTAGTAAAACACCTTTCATCATTTAGACAAAATGTTTTTTTCTATTCATTGAATCTTTTCAATTCAATAATTGCAGTATAAATATATGAATTTGAATAGACACACATTAAGGTAATGTTAGAATGATGTTACAATATGTGATCTTAAAATCTTTTCATTTTACTATTCAGTCATTAATAATATTATCCTAATCTGAACAATCTCTAAGTAAAACTTTGTTGTGAAAACCATATTCAAGTTGTTTGTATGCTGTCTCTATATAATACTTTATATCCTGTTGCTAGCAGTCATTTTCTGACAGTGAAGTAAAACTTGGAAAATGATGTCTTGCTTTTCTCACAGCCCCAGCATCTCACCACTAACTGTTAATCTGATCTTGAACTCCGTATGACCTTTCATCTGCCATCTATCAACACACTGCTATCTATCTGTGTGTGTACTGCCCTCTATCTGTTGGCCTTCTATCTGTGTGTCTATCTAAACAATACGATTTGCTCTGTTGTTTTTACAGGAAGTTGCTTTTCTTCATAACATATCTGACAAGCGTGTGTTACAGAAGAACCACCTGAACACACACATAAATAACAAGCTAGTGCTGCAGATGTCTTCGAGAGTAATGATGGAAAAAACGTGGTGTGTTATTAGAGGATATACAGTGTTAACTATGTTTAATATAGTGACTGATAAAATGATCCGACACCTCCACACTACAGAGTGAAAAACACGCTCACACGCCTTACCACACAACAAAGGACAACGAGGCACGACAACGAACACCCCCACCCCACCCCCCATCAAATAGGTTTTGCATAAGAGGTTTATTGGTATGTTGCTAAACATTCTGACCTTTTTTTAATCCCTAATGCGCTTAAAATGTTCCAAACCCTTCTAATCCCCAAGGCAATCCCACACAGATGTTCTCAGAGCTCTTCTATTGGAGTATTTTATTTAAGTATCCCCCCTCCTTCCCACCGCTATGCACATTATTCATTTCCTATCTTATAAAAGCACACTTGATTCTATGCCTGCGCCCCCTCACCTGAGGCTCTGCAGCAGGCAGGAGCTCTTTATGGACACCGCTGCACGGGAGGGTCTTTCACTGAAATGCTTCATCAGACGCAGTCAGATCAGTGGGTAGAAAGCTGAAGGGGGCCTACCTACTCCTGAGCCATAACCACCCACCTCTCCAGCACCACACATACAAACACACCCTGTGCTCACCTCCTTGTGCATTGTAGAGTGTGTGCGTATGGATTAATGTGAGGAGAATTACAGGAGACTAAAATAAGTAAAAGAATTCTGCTCTTCTTGAAAGCGATATAAAATAAATAAAAAATGTGCCTTGTTCCTAAACACATTCAAGTGTGCCTTCCTTGTGCAAAAAAAAAACAAAAAAAAAAACAAAAAAAAACACAGGTGTGTAAGTGTATATGTGTGTGTTTGAAGTGTAGGCATACAAATATGAAACTAAGAGTTATTACATCCTGGACACTTTTTTGCAAATTCTTTTTCACATATTAGTTCTAAACACTATCAGATGTCCTTCAAATTAGGTCTGGACATGTAAACACCCAAAGAACATTTTGACAGACAAAATAAATAAACAAAAAAACAAATAATTAAATAAATAATAGTAAAAAAGAAGAAGAAGAAATGAACCAAGAAACCATCGAAGGGGTGTAGCTACACATTATGTACACAGTATGTATATACACTGTTGTTCCAAACATATTAAGCCTTCAATGGCATAATCTTTTTTCATTAACGTTCTGTTCTATTAATTGATATGTAACGTTCTTCAACAACGTACAAAACTTATCTGCAACATTTCATTTTTTGGAAAAATGTTTGGAAATCAGTGGCTCTTTTCGACAGACACGCTAATGCATATCAATATCTAAGACAAAACTTTTATTAAAAAGGTGTTTGTAACTTTGTAACTGCACTGTAAGCAATAAATAAATGTAGCTAATAGACAAAGTATCCAGAATACAGGTTTCATATTTCAGAAAAAAATAAACATTCTTGAAAGTGTTTTTCAAGCTGTAGGAGGTCGATAGTGATGATATTGAAAATTATATTAAAAATGATATAAAACTGAATCTATAATACAATTATTATATTGCTATCTTGGGATCTTCTGTTTGGTTTATTATGCCTGCCTAAGTCTAATATATAATATTAATATATAATATAAATTAATGCATCCGATTAATTTTGAACTATATATATATATATATATATATATATATATATATATATATATATATATATATATATATATATAATATTATAAGTATTACTTGAGAGCAGCTCTATGCATACTAAGAGAGCATGTTTTAAAATTCATGTACAAGTGTGAAGCCACTACAGTGTGAGATTTGTAAATAATATTGTGTCTGTGCATGTGAATGAAAGCCATTGGCTAGACAGACATTCTACCTCTGCCCATGTGTGTGTATATAAACGCAAGTGTGACTGTGCGTCTGTGTAAATATAAATGCGAGCGGGAGTGTGTGTGTGTGCGAGTCTGTTCCTCTGTGTGTGTGTGTGTGTGTGTGTGTGTGTGTGTGTGTGTGTGCATGCTTGGCCCGGGTCGTGCCAGAGAGGAGCAGGTGTGCTGAGATCTGCCCTGCCTTGCATGCTGCCCATCTGTGTGCCCGTCTGTGCCCGCTGCCTGCCAACTACACGCCCAGCGCAGAGAGAGACAGAGACAGAGAGACAGATAGAAACAGAGGGGGAGCTCTAGGGCCTGGCTTAAGGCTATAGCAGGAAGGAAGAGAGATGAAGAGAGAAAGGGAGATGGAAAGCGGATAAACCTGTTGAAGACGATGTAGACTAGGATAATGATTGTTGCAGCAATATCATATGATCTCAAAAGGTGACCATACTTTGCATTTTATGCACGTGTAAAGATTCTGTCACGTTGGAACCATTTTGCAAATGATTCACTAATCAATATAATAGAGGGATGATGCTTATGGCATGGGTTGGTGCATGAAGCAAGGGGCATTAACTTCAAAGGTAGAGCGTGGCAGCAAAATGAAAACATAACAGAATACATCAGGAATAATGGCTTAATGACATGGTAAGTTAAGTAAGATAACCGGACTGTAGAAAAAACATGGATGAGAGAGAGAGACAGAGAGAGAGAGAAAATAAAGAATGATGGGAAGGGGGATGGGAGGTGAGACTGGCAGGATGCCTATTTTTTTCTTGTTCTATCCTCACGTCTTCTGGTTAGAGAGATGTACACGCAGATGTATATAGAGCCGTCTGGCACAGAGACACAGCACACAGACACACAGCTGCTCTTTCCATAGTGCACTTCTAATCCATACATTCAGTGTGCATGCAAATACACACCACAACACAACACAACACAACACACACACACACACACACAAACTCTTAATCCACAAAGAAGTGACTGGGCCTGTGAGCGATCTATCAAACATACCACACTACTTATGCAGTGAGGGTCTGAATCGGTGATCTGATTTCTGCACACTTGAAAGATTAAAGTACTGCTGCAACGAGCCTCCGATTTAGTAATTAAAAGCTGCCACTTAAACTTGCACTAATACAAAACAGAATCCTAACCCTGGTGCCATCAATGTGGTGTAATCCAGATCTACTCACAAGATAAGAGTACAAAGTGTTGTAATGCTGATTTGATTCATTCCAGATGTGCATGAACAATAAAAGGGGGGGTGGAGGAAGCACCTGCCACCAGGGGGCGCAAAACATTACAAAAAATAATTAAAACAATGTTTTTTTTATTTAAAAAAATTTGTTCAATAATAATAATAATAATAATAAAAATAATAATAATAATAATAATAATGAAATACTAGGTCTACGTGATTCAGTGAGCTTAGACACAGGTAGAGGAACTCTTAGATAGAGAAACATTTCTAGCTCTTTAGAAAGTTATATTATTGGTTGATTAAAACACAACTAACATGAGATTATTTGAGTTGGCATTTCAGTTGCTTCACTGGCTTATTTCGTTTTGAACTGCACCGCTCTAAAAATGGACATAGGCTTTTTTTTCTTCCCTCTATCGCATTATGCATGTGTCCAAGTTGTAAACAAGTCCACATGAAGAGAACAATCTGTTTTGAGAGCATGAGCAGAGCAGACAAATCCAAAACTGAGTAAAATGTTCCAAAGTTGTCAATATAACAATAAGCTGCTGAAGCTAAAGGAGTAATCCGTAAACAAAGTCAAAGTTAAGCAATCTGAATGTCAATATGATAATAATTCATAAAAAGGGTGAAAGAGAAAAGGCAAAGTAAAGGAAGTGTTTTTAATCAACAGTGTGGGCTAATGAGTCACACTTAACACTAAAATCTTGGTAAACTTGTGTAGGGACAATAACCTTCTGAACGTGCTGGACTGTTGGTGTGTTTTGGTGAGATTTGCACAGCTCTTTATAGGAAAGTAAACACCTTCTTGTACTAGACTTAGTTTATGTGGAGTCTTAAAAGTCAGTGTGAATGAGCTGTTGCTATATAAATGATCGTATTAAAACAGGGAGATTAATATAAACCTGTGATTTCAACTTCACTGCTGTTATAAAAAAATAATAATCTTCTGACCAATTAGATCTGAGATCTCATTAAGGCTCTGCATATGCATCATTAAAAGCTTTGTGCCCAAAACTTTCCTATAGAAAATGAGACTTTGGTGGATTATGTACAATAGATGAAAATGTTAAGATTTTAAAGGAGCAGCAACAATGTTTTAAAAGTAATTAATATTATTAATTATTTCTCTTCCCTTAATTGCTTGACTGTAACTAAGTAAATGGTGTAAAGTGAATAGCATGCAACTCTATTTATTAAATATGTAAAAAAAACAACAACAACAACAACACACGATTATAAATTAACAATCCAAAAAAATATAAAAGATAATCTGGATCATTTTGAATATGTTTAATATCCTAGTATTTAATCATGATATGTTTATACGGACTAATGTTTATACGGACTAAGGACTTATGCTATAGGAACTATGAGAACTATACACATCAACTGTACAGATCTATATCTATTCTCTTCTGTCACCTGAAATTTCTTATCACAAGCTTGCCATTAGGGGTGCTGTAGCAGGCAACAACAGGTTGATGCTGTCAGCTTTGATTTGTGTTTTCCATCATGGCAGACCAGTTTGATAAGTGTTTTTTTATCTTGAACATGTTCATACAAGTCATCTCTTAAAAGATTATTAAAAAATGATTAAACATTCTAAGCAGTTACTAGTACACAGTTTGATCATGAGTCTGGGTCTGTCTTTACAGTATGTTCTCCCTGTGGCCTCTTCTCCGGGTTTTGTGTCATGTCCAAAATTACTCCAGAAGGTGGTATATTTAAAATCTCCCCTTGGATTAGAATGAGTGTGTGAATGCTCTGACATATCCCTAGTCCAGTCGGTCTAACCCCCTTACCTCACCCTTTTAGATTCCTTCTCTGTTATTCAATGTTATTATCCAGTTCTCTGGAAAACAAGTGTGTCACCAGACACCAGCACTGGGTCCAACTACTACACAACCAAGCTTACATAAGTCTTCTATATAGTGTTATGTCTACAGATCAGAATTAGTAGCAGTGGGCAGAGATTCAGATTGGATGACACAGTAGTGCATCATAAGGACTGTTATCTTCTAAAGCGCTCATAGGGGAAGTGAACTGATGGGAAAGAGGGCGGAGAGTGGATAAAGTGACCCCAAATTTGCAACAATAAACTCATTCTGTGCCCCCTCTCAATGACCATATAATGTAGCACGAGACTATATAATAGCACTTTCTGGAAAAAAGTGTGGGGAGGATATGTGGGAGAAGATATGCAATGCGCCCCCGGGGGAGCACTCTACATGCATTGTGTGTGTGAGTCGGGAGTGTGGATCATGTGATGGCACCGTGTGCCAAAAAGAGAGCTTGAAAGTAAGTTGGTGAGAAAGAGACAGAGAGAGAAAGGGGGGTGAGGGGGTGAGGGGGTTGGGGAAGCTGTGGGAACGGCAGGTCTTGCCAAGAAAGACAAGCACAGAGAAAATAAAAAAGAAAGAGAGACTTGTTGGCAAAGAGTGAAGGAGGCCAGATAATGATGAGAGAGAGAAAGTGATAAATGTTAAAGGAGAGAAAGAGAGAGACAGTTAAAGTGGGAGTGAATGAAAGGGGATGAGACAGGCAGGTGTGGTGAGGAAAAAGAGAGGAGCACTTACAGCTGAGAATATAAGATGCCTGATAAGAGCAAAAGAGTAGACTAAGGTTAAAATCAGTCTAAAAGCATTATATAGCATGATCTCATGAACTCTGGGTTTTCAAAGGTAATGTTCAAAGAAACTACCAATAAACACTTTCTTTTTAAATGCTTATTACGGATAACAGGAAAAATCAAATCAAATGTATTAGAATCAATTACTAAATGCTTACATAAATACTTATGATGAAATACACTGGCGCTCCAGTGGAAAGGAATTCATAAAATGACTCTCAAAAAAAATTTGATTCTCAAATGAATTATTTTATCTTTCCAAGTCTGATATAAAATTATTCAGGACACATTCAGTGTGTGATGTTTTTAACTCTGTTAGGATAATCTGACACAGAATCTTAGTGGTTGAAGATAAATGGCTTCAAATTTTAGATGATTATGAACAAGCACATTAGAGAACGTCTCAGAGAGCAGAAATGGGTTTGATATCAACATTTACTTTGAAGATAGAAACATTTGGGGTTTAAAAAAAATTTGATCTTTCTAGTTCCATATTCTATCTTTATAGAAAAAAACTAAAGTAGACTAGGACAACAACATGAAATACTCATGAAAAACAAATTCCCCCCAAAAAATCATGAGCACCCCAAAACAGGTGCAAATTCCATTTTTTGTCCTCTGGTTATAAGAGTTAAACAAAAGACAGAAAAGAGCGATGGGAGTCCAGTAAAGTACCAAGCTTTTATTAACACTTTAGTTGTTACTCACAGCTATTTATCAATTTTGTTTAGGAGAACCCACTGCCTTGAGGGGTCTATGTCCACCTGCCACCTTACACACACTGTCCTAAATATAATTGTTCCATGTAGTAGATAAAAGGCTTGACACTTCATTAAGAGAGCCATCCATCACCCACTATACAAACATGCAGGATTCCTGCGTTAGACACTGTGTAAACATACAATGCATCAAGGCAAAATCACTACCATAGACATTAAGCGCAATAATAATAATAATAAAAAAAATACATTTCATATTTTTGGCTGAAATATCTTAGTATGTTGCAGAATTCATGATGTCATCAATCTTCACCAAAGTCCCAAAACTATCAGCCACAAAATAGCCCCAAAAGCATCAATGATTCACCTCCATATTTTAAAGACTCCTTTTAAAATATAACATGGCTGTGTCATTCTAATTGTGCATAAAGTGTATATAAAATGTTTTTTAACTGCTAATTTATTATCAATGTATTCGATGCTAATCTAACCATCTGTCTCTTTTGTGTTTTAAGTTCTTTGGGTTTTTTCCTGTAATGAAAGGTAAAGGCCTTTACCTCATATTTATACCCCAGGGCATCGTTAATGGCAGCAACAGAGTTACTGGGGGCTGAGAAGTAATAAAGTATATAGGTTTTCAGGAATGCCTATTTTTGAGGGATGTAAATAGCTTAGGCACAAAACACACACACATGCACACATGCACGCACGCACACACACACACACAAACACACACACACACACACACACACACACACACACACAAACACACACACACACACACACACACACACACACACACACACACACACACACACACACACACACACACACACACACACACACACAATTATAGTCTGAAAGTAATGCATGAAGTATTCTCTCAGGGGTAAAACACAAACAACCCATATCTCCCTCATAAAACAACTCCAAAAAGGTAAGTGGCCTATGCCTTACAGGTCTCAAAACTCTACAAAAGTCCAAAAACTGAGAAGAATATGATAATGATATCATTCAAAAGAGCCATGCTGGACCAGTGACAAACAAAATGCAGTACTCAGTCACTTTATAGTCTCAGAAGACCAGTAGAAAGGACACCTGATATCTCAAGTGGAAGGGTTCTCCTTCTTTGGGACTTTATCTCTTGGGTTCTTCCCTTTACACAGCCGGTCACAAATGAGGTTTAAGATGGCCACTTGGCAAGGCCTGTTTTTCAGCCTGTAAACCAGGCAAATAAATATGTGGATAATCGTTTCGAACTGGGGAGATGTGTTTTACAAGTGAGTAAAACCACATATAGACACATAAATTGCGCCCGTTAAAGCAATCATGGGTGCCACAGAGAATGCTCATTTTACTTAATGAATGGTTCAAGAGCACTGGGGAAGAGAAGAGTGCTGCATGAGTACAGTTAAAGTGTCACTGTGAAGAATGAGAAAGAAAGAGACAGAGATAGGGAGAAAAAGATGGCCTCTGAAGACAGGAAAAGTCAGACTCACTATACAATAGTTCATTTGTGGGTCAGTATAATACAATGCGTATCATAGAAATTCAAAGGAAAGAATAAACAACAAAGGGAAAAAAACACCCAAACAGACAGCAGGACAAAGACAGAGGTGGTGTGGAATGTACTGCCTCTTTACTTGGGCTTCTTGTTGTTTTTTTCTCTTTATGTGTTGTTATTATGTCATAAGCTGACTCAGGTAAATTAATGATATATTTTTTAGAAGCTGCTGTATGGTGCAAGCACACAGACACAATATAAACAACGTTCTTTGTTACGTCTAGGTTAAAAAAATTCATTGTGGGTCTATGAATTGAATATAAGAATAGTTACACTATGGTATAAAGAAGAAACTTTGTCAATCGACTATTGCAGGTTTTTTACATGTAGGTTCATCCTGAACTTTCCCTCTCCGTCTCTCACACTGCTATAATAAGTGAGGCGGTATGTTAGTGCTGCTGAGTCTACGTGGCAGAAGGAAAGACTTGGCCTTCGCTTTCAGAAACAGGATTCATCATATCCACATGTTGCTTTAGGGTCAGGTGAGGCCAGTGAAATATGTGTGTGTGTGTGTGTGTGTGTGTGTGTGTGTGTGTGTGTGTGTGTGTGTGTGTGTGTGTGTGTGTGTGTGTGTGTGTGTGCGTGTGTGTGTGTAATTCCATATGCTAAAGTCACACATTGAATTGGCTTAAGATTCTGGCTTATTAATAATCTTGGCTCATTTCACATTATGGCAAATAAGCAGAGCTGTAGATCATGTGTCAATCCATTTATTAACTGACATAATAGACATTCAATCTCCATCATGTATTAACCTCTCAGCGCTGAGTTAAGCCATGATTCAATCCGTCTCTGGAACTATCTGAATGGCTAAGACCATAATGTTAAACAGCTCATTTGTCAGGAGCACACCTCAGCGATAAGAGCATAGTAAATGACATACTACGTGAACGATATATATCAAACTCAGCCTTATCGCAAACTTCACACATCACTCTCTCCTACGTTTCTTAGGAATGGGAGGTGCTAGGGATGGGCTGAAGGAGACAAAAACAGAGAAGAAGGGGGGAGTGAACGGGACAGAGAAGAGGAGTTTTAGACTTTGGCGCCAATGCATGGGGGCTGTTTTTTTTTGACATAATTACCCCAAAAACCCCAAATATGTACATATGATGAATTGGAATCTTATTTTTCTATGTATTCGGACCATTGTGGATTGTCACAGTAAGCAGTGAAACAACTTCTTTGGTTGTGTTATATTATGAAAAGTTTTAGAAATAAGACTTTTAAAAATGTAATCATTTTTCCCAATAATAGAAAAAAGACATAACGTATAGCTATAGCATATATACTATATAAAGTATATAAAAATGACAGCATTTGGTAATTCAAGTCAAACAAATGAAACGCTTGGGACTGATGCATAACTGGTATGGCTATTTGGGTAAGAAAGGATGTCATTGCTCTCTACTGTTTTTCTAAACCAGACTGACATGTAACCCATTTTTCATATGGGTTAACTCATTTAACTCATGGTATCTTAAGTATGTAACCTACTTAACCAGCATTAATGTATCCAATGATAGAGATTTAAGCACTTCTGTACGTCGCTCTGGATAAGGGAGTCTGCCAAATGCTGTAAATGTAAATGTAAATTAAACAGAATAAAAGTAGGACATATGCCATTTATTGTGAAGATGCAAACTACAAATTTGAGTCAATTCCATATACCAACACCTCCACTACCCCTCTATACTGGCCATCCATATTTTTTTTTTGATCAGTACCTGTGGCTCCAGAGAGTGGAGGGCAAATTCACAAATAAAAGAACAATGTTGTCCACTACAGTAAGAGTATTACAAGTACCATGAACTAAATTGATTGCACGTAATACGGTGTGGATCTATGTTATATATAACATGCTCTCAGTGACTTAAATGAAAGCTAGTCATTCAATTCTGGAGTTATCTGAAATACTTCACCAAAAAAAAACCCTAACAGCTACCAAGGAACCTATTGAGTGTGCATTGTTCACACTCAATGAACAATTGCACAGGAACTACAGTTCAGCCTAGTGTTTCACACTGTGCCTCTGGGAGCCACCATTCAGGCTATACTTAAAGATAAACATATATATATAAACACAAAGAGAAAAAGAAGAGAAAACAAGATAGAGACTGTAGGATAAGGGAATAGAGATGAGATGGAGAGCTGGAAAGTGTATTAAATGTGGTGACACCAAGGTATAGAGTAATATAGAAGAAAGAATGCGAAAGAAGATGCCTTGAAAGGACACAAAAAATAAAACAAAACAACAGGCATAGAGACAGGTCAGGAAATGTGAAGTGGAGTATAGAAAATAATGAGGTTTTATGGGCCTTGGCAGTGGGAAATGGAGCCAGCAAGTAACACCAGCTCAGCACTTATACAGTATACCTGTGCTCAGTTGTGTACTGAACAAGAGCTTCTGGTAAAGTCACTCTGTAGGAACAATTACAAAAATTGTTAAAATAAAAGTACCAAATGCATATTTTTTTCTAGCAATCCAATCACTGAATTTTAGACAGACACTGATCTGGTGGTAGGAGGCCGTGTGTTAAAAGTTTTAAGACTAAGAAAGGTTTAAGATTCAGACATGATTGAGTGCAGCAGTGAAATTATATATAGGAAAGAGTTGGCTCATTCATCGAATTATCTCATGGTAAAGATTTGCACATTATACACAATAATTCAGCCCTCTGTCCCTGAGTTCTCTCAGCTTGAGCTGTAACAGGCCTCGGCAGTGTGTGTGTTTGTGTGTGCAGGGTGAAATGGCAACCCACAACACAGAGAGAGACCTCATGGCTTCAAGATGTGTCTGCCTGAAAATTCAACAAACACTGGCAGGGAGAAGTTTGCTCAAACGCACGTGGACAAAACAAACCAGAGGAAGGAATGGATAGAGTGAGGGTGAACAAGAGAAAGGTTTGAGGGAGGATTTTTTTTTTTGTTTTGTTTTTTATAGTTTAATCACAAACAGGAGAACTATGTTGAAAATACTTCAACAAAAACCAAAGTTTACATGAGCTAATAGCTAAAATGAGGGAGTGGGAGGGAGAGATAAGCATTGGGCAATGAACAGAAACAAGCCGCTAAACATTACAGACCTGCAAGATGATGGTGATAGAGAGCGAAAATATAAGAGGAAAAAAATGAGCAGGAAAGTTAAAAATGGAAAGTATACATGCAAAGACTGGGAAATACAAATAATGGAAATGTGGCACTTATGGATTCGAATCCCACTACTTTCCCTCTGCTTTTCCTTATGCATTTTTTTCTGTCTCTCTAGTGCCCAGCCACAGGCTAACGAAAGCCCATTAAAACATGAGAACAGAAAAATGAAAACAATACATAAACCACCCAAAGAAAGGCAAAGAGGCTGGGGCCAAAAACAGGGCCAAAATGCGGTAGAGAAATAAAGGAAACCAAAAGACAGATGAACAGAACAGAATAATAACAGCATGTGAACACAACGCATGATTGTGTGTGTGTGTGTGTGTGTGTGTGTGTGTGTGTGTGTGTGTGTGTGTGTGTGTGTGTGTGTGTGTGTGTGTGTGTGTGTTTTGTTCTTTTTTTTCGCTGTTTGAGCCATACCGCAATAGAAAATAAGTTGAAATAAAATCCAGCATGCTAAATCTGCCTGTCTGAGCTCAGTCAAAGCTTATATCGTCAATCAAAAGTTCAGAAAGAGGTAGAATAGCATTCACTTTTTTGTAGTGAATTTTCCTGAGGTGATGCTTCTGTATAAAATAACATTAGTCCAGCAGTTATCATTCACATCTATGTGGCTTGAAGTCATCCATTTTGGTTCTAATATCATTATTTTGGCATAAAACCAAAATAGTTTTAAGACTAAATCTCCCCAAACTCTCTGACACAGTCTGTACTAAGAGCATGCTGCATGCATTGACTTATTTGGTTGATGCACAACAGATATCATCTTCTTTATAAAAAACCAAGGGCTAGGGTTAATTTCCTTACTTCCTGGTCTCAGGAATCCCAAGAAATGAACAAAAAGGATAATAGGTTGTAAAGACGATACGTATAGCAGGTCAAGTCACAAAACATCATAATTCTAGCTGTAGTTGTGGTTCCATGCATTGATTGACTCTGTACAGCAACCCTTCAATCAATCTGCATGTATGCCTCCTTCCCAGCTCTCTTAATCTTGGCCAACGGCAGCATTCATTAGATGAAATTTACAAGCTGACCATGTTGGCGCATTTTGGGATTGACTAGAGAACATGGCTGGTTTCATTCAAGCTGACTCGCATTAAATCACTGGAAACTAAATCTAATGAATAAAAAAAGCCACCTGGTGGCCAACAGCTAGATGCCAAAACTGACATCAGCACAGCGCACACGCTGTTTTGGATTTCAACTACATTATTGCATTGCACAGGGCAACCTATAGCCAACGAACTCCTAAAACTAACATTTACCCAATATACTGACAAAGTCCTATAATATTCAAACAAATAACCTTTCAGACTAAAACATGCCGATGCACTCCTTATATTGTGGACATCACTCTCAAAACACAATATGGCAACATGTGTTTTATGATGTGAAAATAGTTTTGACAGCATCATGAACTCATGAGGCATGTGAAATAAACCACAGTATATACACATCTTTATAAAATACCTGCAATAACTGAAAAACAAGACATGTGGTTTTACCCAATGCAATGCATACTCTTGGATAATATCTCCCAAAACCTCTGCTAACTATTTGTTTTTTTAATCAATCAATCATTCATTAATCCATTCATCCATCCATCCATTTCCTCCAAAATTCATTCATTTTTCATTTATCCTGCTGTGGGTTGTGATGGATGTGGTAACACTGGCATGAGTCTATGGTTATGTTATTTTAGGTTAGGTTAGGTTAATTTAGTTTATGGTTTATACAGTATCTTAGTTCCAGCCAGTATAAGCTCTATGTCTCACTACTACTTAACTCTTTTGGGTTATGTAAGGTAAAGCCCTAACTCACTGAGCCTGATGTTACATATTACTGTAATTGCAAATAGGGGAAAAATTCCAGAAAGAGATGGGAGAGGGAGGCGATTCATGACATGTGAGAAAGGGGAGGACAGAGAGCTAAAGCGGACAGAATGATAAGAGGGAGAGATGTGAAAGGGAGAAAAAAAGTGAGCCACTAATACAATAGATCCTGTGGAGAATTTCCTGCTCTGCTAATGGCCTGTATGTTTGTGCTGACAAAATAGGTCTCCTGCCATTTCATGGTAGAACAAAGATAGAAAAAAAGGAAAGTTTGGGGGGGTTGGAATTTTGGGAGTAACAATCTATAAGATAATAAATTAAGATGTTCATGCTTTGGTGTCAGCGTTGAACACATTTAACCTGTCATTCAAAATTCCAGGCAAGATGTTGGAAGTTGAACTGTGTACTTTTCCAACAATATTCAATATAGTCTTTGATTATCTTTTGGTAACACAAGAACAATACTAGCAATCGTGGCAAAAATGATGTTATGTGAAATGCCAAAAAGTCCAGCATGGTGCTCTGCACTCTAATTAAATCAGGCCTTTAACACTATTAACACTCGCACCATGAGGCACATTATGTCCTGCCTCCTCATTGGCTGCACATCAAGCTCTCACAAAGCTACATGAAGCCTTTAACAGGTAATAAGTGAACTAAAAATCCAGAAGCAGAAATATAAATTAGGCATCAAATATTTCATTTTAAAATTCATCTCACTGTTTTTAGACTTTTGGCCTTATCTTTAATGAATTGTCTCCACCGAGTCAAACCCAACAAGCGCCCAGGTCAGACACCTCGCACACTTGTATGCATCTTATAAATGATCCATTCTACATTCTAAGCATGTGGAGGGCTATGTGACACTGAGTGCTGGAACAGAGTAAGTTTATTGCTCTTACTATCCATGAGACAAGAAGAGACAGTTGCATGAAAGCAAGAAATCCACCATAGTGGCTGATTGCGTTGGGATGAAGAGCAAATCCAATCAGCAGATTCATTAGTGGAACCAGAGACCTTCATCATCATCATTACAGCCCCCTTTACCGGTCTCTCTGCCTTTCTCTATGGGATAATTCACCATGTGATTTCAGTTACAGCAGATTACAGTTCACATCAAAATGGAAAGAAGATCCAGAAGAGGACTGCCTGAGCACTCATTCCTTCTTTTTTTTCCTCTCCAGCTTTCTATTACTCTTGTTCTGCTTTGTGGGGGAACTCTGGGTGAAAACAAACCCTCCTGTATATTTTACCTCCGTTTCAAATTCCAGTGCTCCAATCTGCAGATGTGGGCAGCTGGCCACAGCAACTCTTCAAACTGTCGGCCTGAAGCAGAAGGAGGGGGGAAGCGAGGAAAAAACTGCATTGAGCTGTTTCCAATCTCATGTAAACACAGGATGAGTTCCAGCCATACCGAGATTAGTGACCAGAAAAACAGTAAGAAGGATTGAAGAAAGGAAGGAAGGAAGAAATCGAGAAATAATGAAAGAAAGAAAAAAGAGAACAAATACAATACAATTGATCAAAAAAGTTCATAATAAGGTAATACAATGCCATAATCTTCATCTCTATCTGTTTACTTCTCCATATATCCCTATCTGTGTTCTGAAACCAAAATATAGGCCTATACATTTTTCTTTTCTTACTTTTCTTTATATAAATTCTATCACTATGTTTTATACTTTGTTCTAGCAAATTCTCAACATCAGCTGCTATATTTTCAATCTCGCTCACAAAAACCAATTGCTTCAATTCCCCAAAAACAGTAAGTAAAAAAAGTAGCCTAATTTAAAGAACCGTAACCCTGACCAGGCAGTTACTAAGGGTGAGTGAACAGACACTGTGAATGCATCATGTGGCCCCACACATTCACGTTCATGAATATGGTCTTTGTCCCTTGAGCATTCACTTGCACCCATATGAAAGTAAAGACCTCCCAGTCGCTTAACATTTTTGTTGCATTCTGGGGAATCACAGGCCTGACACACACCTCTGGTCTCAGCCTTCTTGGCTTATTAGTCTTATTCTTCTGAGAGTGGTATTGCTGGAATGCCAGAGAAGCTAGTTTGTTGGAAACCTTTAATGTTTCTCCTAATTACAATTAAATGGGGGTAATGTGGGCACAGATGAAAGGAAACATCTTAAGGGACACTAAATGTGCTGATGTTACAACTGAAGACCAACTGGTCGAGTTCCTCTCTTGCCAAGTGTGACTGCAACTATCTCAACTGTGTCACCAACCACCTCTGTTCTGTTAGAATAACACCAGCAGATGTGGAAGCAACTGGGTGGAAACAAATTCAAGAGATACTGAGACACCTGGAGCATTAATCAGGAGAAGAGCACAGGTCAACAACGCTCTTCAGAGAGATAAAGATTAATGGAGGAGATAAAGATTTCATGCACGAATATGTGTAAGATAGGTCCATAAGGATAAACTAGGTTTGACACCCAAGTGTTATAGTGGCCTCGGTGTTGCAAAGAGGATCTATCTATCTATCTATCTATCTATCTATCTATCTATCTATCTATCTATCTATCTATCTATCTATCTGTCTGTCTGTCTGTCTGTCTGTCTGTCTGTCTGTCTGTCTGTCTGTCTGTCTGTCTGTCTGTCTGTCTGTCTGTCTGTCTGTCTGTCTGTCTTTCTCTCAGTAGCTCTAGCTAGCTATCTCCGAGGGCACCAATAGTAGTGAAAAACCTTTGCATTAAAAATATGTCAGTTTCAGATTTTGTCCATCTTGATTTGTATTGTCACTTTTATTACAGAAATAACTAGATGGAATGTAAGAGCAAATCTGATCGTACAAATATTTTAATAAATAAGGCTTTTGGTTCCATATTCAGGTTCAAAATACTACAATACTGCTTATGATGAAATGTTCAAAATTTCTAGTGATAAAATCATGTATGTTAATTCAAGAAAGGTAAAATACTATTTTTGGCAGCAGTTTTCAGTAAACTGTTTATTTATAGCAGTATTCTGTCTAATAGTCATATACTGTAATGCTATTTTAATATACTGCTTTTTACTGCTGACTTAGCTGCGAGTACATTATTGTACTATTGAAAAACATTTCTACATTCACATTGACAAGACATAATAAAATGCTCATGCTCCATATGAATGCCCATGCTACTGAAATAGCAACATCTCCATTGGCATCATTCCCACTTCGGCTAAAGGATGACATGGTAATTAGCTATCAGCTTCTCCACTGTACAAAAAAACCATACAGTACAGTGAGGAGAAAGTAAATACAGTAGTATGCAAAGGAAATTCCCCATCTATATCTGTCTTCATTTATTTTATTACACAAGCAGAGGTACGGTAGTGGTTTGAAACTTCACATTAAAAGAACCCGTTAGTATCAGCATGAATGCTTTAAGAGGTTTGGTACAGTAAATACAGGTTCAGCATGGAGGTTGAGTTTCCCTCTCTGCTGGCCCATTTCTGTCAGGCAGAGCGCCTGCTTCACAGCTCCCAGCGCAGAGCAGGAAAGACTTACAGCAGGAAATACCTCACCAATAGTCACCCCACTGGAATCGTAAGATAAATGAAAGAAAAAAGTGCATAGAAGGAAGGAGGGTGGGTGACTGAGTGAAATTCAAGAGAGGAAAGATCTCAACCGAGGTAGGAAAAGAAGTAAGAAAGAGAAGTGTTAAAGAAATAGTATAAAAATGTTCTTTGCACTTGGACTTATATGACGCTACATATGGAACGATGTTTTTACCACACTTTTACTCACATTTACCATTCGATAAGAAAATCTTTCTGAAAATCTTCAATTTCTGGCTCTGAAAAAGTGCGAATCACAAACCACATAAAAGCTAAAAGTTAATTGGCCTGATGACCGAGCCAGAAGGTTAATGGTAATGTGTATAATTGTCCTTTGCTTACAACTTGACTGAAGGTCCTCACTTGAAATTTAGGCTCAGTGCCATCACCGGACTGAAATATGCAAAATTAAACATTAATTATCCTGCTCAAAGTTTGCAGGTTTCAAATTCTCACCGCAAACACATTTAGAGGCACTTTAAAGGCACAATTAAAGAATGTGTATGAACGCCAGCTTCAGAGGTGGTAATGCCAATACCAGTCAAGGCCAAGTATAACTCGTGCTGAAATAGAAGTCAAGGGAGAAAAAAGCTGAGACCTGGATCACATGTTCTTAGTGTAGAAGTGAAGTTCAGTTTCCAAACCATAGCCTGGGTGAGGATTCTTAAAATCACAACTTCCTTAGTTCAACGATTTGCTGAAGACTTTCAAATCAACAATTTCCACAATATAATTATCCTGGAGGTAGATCACTAGGGCACTCATAATACCTATAATTTTACAGCTTATTTTCTGTGATACAAAAGTTATGCTTCACATAATACCAGTCTTACTCATGCCACTCTGCATACCATAGATGGTACAGTAGATTTTTAGCTGTATGCTTAATGTTAACGTTTTAACAGTGTTTTCTATATAAACTTTAAAAACAAATTGTGTTTAAATGTTTAAGGAAATACCATGTGTCTCTAGTAAGGTGGCCAAAAAAGTCAAATAGAAACACGAGAGAAAAAAAAGGGTACAGAGCATCTGACTGTGCTCAGAATTACCCAAAGACATTCAAGCATTTGTTAAGTAATTATCACACGTCTGTTACCAAGAAAGCCATTCTAATTGACACCGAACAAAGATCAGGTGTTTCTGTGGGTTTGTGTTTAAGTGTTTCTGCTGAAACACTGCTGAAGCCACAGAGCTTAGATCGTGTTGGATCTCATTGTTCAAAACATTAGATGTACCATGGAACACTGTGAAGGCCATCATCAACAAACGGAGAACTGCTCTAATCATTAATATTCTTTGCATGTCTTGGATATATGGTAGGGTGAATAAATACCCTACTTATAGCAGCATTAATGTTGCAAAGAGGAACCATCCATCTGTCACTCAAAGAACACAATACAGTACCTATGGTGAGGAATGGTGATGGCAGCATCATGCTAAGCGGCTGCTTCTCTATAGTTAGGACTGAGCTTCCAATCATGGATAGCTCCAAATGTCAATCTATTTTAGCACAAAACCTGCAAGCTTTTGTTAGACAGATAAAGCTGCTAAAACCTTCCAGTATGATAAAATAGAAAGCACAAATCAAAGTAAATAAAGGAATGGCTTCAGAAGAAGAAAGCAATGTTTTTTAAAACCTGTGCACTGGAGAACCCCTTTGCAATTTGGTAGATGTGGTGCAATAAATTGCTAAATTAAGATGTGCTACTTTGGTAGACTGAGTGATGTATAACAAAAAAAAACGGTTTGACAAAGTAAAGTGGAGGGGTGTGTACACTTAATGTGGGGTTTAAGGGTGTAATAAATCAAGGTAAAGGAGGAAAAATGTCTGAAAAGGGTCTGAAATTATTGCTTAAGTAATTTATCAGGCAGTTGTTTGTTAAAATGCCAATTTGGTATATGACCTGATTCTATTTAAAAATCATAAAGAAATTGTGATGTTAAGGCAGAACACATCGAACATTTATTTGTGTTGGTGCTTTCAGTCTAATTGCAATAAAAACTACTTATGATGCGCTTTGCACCCCACTTTGCCACAACTGTCTTTACTGCAGAGTGGAGTACAAGCTACTATGCTCAGTTAGTTTGGCAAATTTTGCACTCACACTGAAGATAAATTAACCTTCATTCCTTGTCTTTTCCCATCCTTGCTCCTTCCTCCTGCTTTCCCTTGGGCTACAGGAAGAAGATGGATCTCCTCGCTGTGAAATGTTCATAGGCCAAAACCGCACATTGCTGACTCTACTCATCCAGCTGGCTTCTGTGCTTGCAGTCACACACCAGCCACACACACACACACACACACACACACACACACACACGCACATATCCATCCATGAACAAACACCCAGCGACCTCACACACGCGCCTTTCTCACACGTTCTGACTCAGTCCAGCTTCTCTAAGCCCACCATGTCAAATAGCCATGTTGCCTTATGCAGTGGAGTGTGTGTGTGTGTGTGTGTGTGTGTGTGTGTGTGTGTGTGTGTGTGTGTGTGGGAACAATTTATCTGCCTGACAACAGCAAACAAATATGAAGCACTTGAACTGTCCAGCATGATATAGTGATTTATTTTGTGACATATGTGACTCAGTGATACTAGAAGTCAGGATTTCTAGTATTGTTATTAACACAGCTGCTGTGTTATTGCAACTTTATAACCCATTCCTGCACGCATATAACAATGTGATTAGAAAGACTTTGGGAGAAAACAATAAGTGGTCACTTAAGATAGACAGTAAGGATTTGAAAGATCCCAAATATGAATCATGTAAATATTCCATTAATAAATGTAATATAACAGCAAAACTTTGTGAGTGCAAGATAGCGAGAAAGACACAGAGAAAGAAACAGAGCGAACAGGAAGGGGGAACAGTCCTGTGGTGTCTATTTTCCCACTGGCTGGCGAAGATCAGCTACAGCCAGCATAAACACATGCCTTCATGGTTCATACATTTCCTGCTCTCCTCCACATCCCAATGTAAGGCCACACAAGTGTACAATGGAGGACAGAAAAGTAAAGCAGAGAAGGAAAAAATGACAAAGAAAGAGCGCACACTCAGACAAAAAAAGTAAATGAAAACTCAATAATCTTGTTTAGAGGTAATAACAGTTAAAGCAGACAATTCCCTGTTAGAAAGCTTATGGAATTTCAATCAACTTTTAATTCGCTGCCAACCAGTTTATAATTGTGTCCATTAGGATTCATTGTGAAATAACTACAGAGTCCATCTTATGAGGCTCTTTTAGATCTTAAGCACTTCAAAAGGACCCCACTGTACCTCCCTCTGTTCTCGACTACAAAGACAGAGGGCTGCAAGATAGTTCTCATACGCCATCTGTTTAAGATCTGGGATCTGTCTTACTGCTCCTAACACTGCTACTCTCAAAACACAGGAATCATACTTAATCTATATGTCTACTAAATAGAAGGTTAAAATATTATACAAGCTAAAGAATTCATTAGAAAGCTATATTAATATATATAAAAATAGCTCTATAAAATAATGAAATAATGAGTAAGAGGTCTAAGGAATCGTCCGACTAAACACTCCATATAAATTATTACCCTTTATTACCCTATAAGTTCATACCCACTAACTGGTTTACCTCAGTCACATGAGAGCAACCAACAGGAAGGGCTAGCACATGCTTCTTTAGAGACCACCTTATCTTTTCAATCTTCTGCTAATGCTACTCCACAGGCCAGCGCATGCATCCCCCTCTTCTAAATACATGAGTTCACAGACCTCATGATGTTTGCCTAATGTTGCCCTTATTGTCAGGAAATTGGGTACTGCCATCCCTCCCAACAAGAGAGTAACATGGACCCGTGGAAATGCTTTTCATAACACCTGGTCTGCTTTTCATATCGATGTTCATCACCTGGAAGTAAGTTTATATAAGAGCAAGAAAAAAAAATGTGGAGGGCATGGCAGTATAACATCGTGACTTGTCTTCACGAGATAGTTAATGTCATATCTTGTGTTCACATGTATAAAAATACTCCTTCATCTATTTGGTCTTCCCTATGGCAGCTCACCCTGTTCCACTCCCACGTTTGCATTATCAAAGCCGATGCCAAATGCTGTTTATTCATTCCTGTTTGAGTGAGAAGCTTTAAACCTGACGCAGACACAGGAACATGCCTCCCCCTTATCTCCTAACATGCTAAATCAAGGAAATAGAGAATCAAAACACTAATGCTTATTACATTTAAGACTGAATCACGAAAGACATTCGTGAGGATTTAAGGGTTATCGACTATAAAAAATTCAGATGACAGGATCCTGTTTATGGTTATCGAGGTCAGTGTGTATCCACAGGCAGTCTGAGGAGCACTGAGTAGAGTTTTCCAAGTATGCAATGTTAGAAAGAGAGATCCTAGACATTATAAAGGTTTAATTCTGGATGTTGTGTAAGCCAAAGAGTACAATCTGTTTTTGGTCTTAGGAGGGGTGTTTTACACTTGACTTACCTTGAAAGGATAATTGAGCTTTGTGTGTTTGTGTTTGGGAAGCGAGACACAGGAACGTGGATGAAGAAGTTACTCACTACCTTTTTTCTCCACAATCTGGGAGCTCTTTGCCTGGAGTTGTTTTGGAACCTGCACATTATCTCCACCCCGACATTCTCTTACACTTACAAGTGCATGCTTCCTCTGCCTTATGCGAGCCGTGCTAATCATCCACATATCTGCTTTTCATTCAGGCCACGGGTCTTAATGACTTAACCAAAGTCACGCTTTGGAGAACACACTAAACAATTCTGCCCTCCTCATTCTCTCTGTCTGCACTGGGCTTCCCTTGGCCTTCAACTGTGTATGAGTGATTCTGTGGAAACTCTCCACTGTGGTCTTGATTCAATAAGGTGGAGCAGCTACACATATGCTACCATTCTGCGTAAATACAGCTCAGCAGCGGAGCGCACAGCATGAAGTCAAATTCCCCCCCTGATAGAAGCTTGCCAAACTGATGAGCGTTAGTCTGTTTCTTTGTATGTGGAGGAGTGAGAGCATGCCCTCAAACACACTACCTAGTAAAGTGCAAATAGCAAAGAACTTTGCCCAAATCGCCAACATGACTTTAAAGTATTTGGTGGCTGGCAAATACTACTCTGGTATCTCAAAAAGAGAGAATGAGTACGAATTTCTCTGCCAGAACACCAGGGGTCCCTACGTGCCAAAGAAGAGAGATAAGCACCCCTGCTTGAGGAGTGCATGAAAGAACTTTCCCCAAGTTTCTCTTAAGAAATATTACTTTATTTCACTGATAGGAAAATGTCCTGCCATCCGTTTGGCATTCGCTCAGGAGGATCTCTGAGAACTAGGATGCTCAGGAGGATCTTCATCCTCATTAGCTGATCACCATTTCTCTGCGCTCTTCGTTTAACACTGCTGTACAGATGGGGGAATGAGTGTCCAATCTCATTAGGGAATGATTGAGGCGAACATCTGTTTACGGTTCAGGCCTGTCGTCTACGAGTCCGTATGTGCGTGTCTGAATGGTTGTGTTTTAGAAGAATAAACGTCCACCTGAGAATAAAATACAGCACAACATCCTGGCTTTCTCAGGTCATTCTCAGAGGTCAATGCTGGGTCCTATGTGAATATTTCGGCTCTGGCCTTTAACAGAATCACTGCTACCCTGATACACTGCATGAAAAGAGAACATGCAAATAGAAAACGGGTTGAAAATTTGAACAGTGCAATGAACAATACAGCATTCTGTATGCTATGTGATTGCTGGCGACCGTAAACCAGTGCACATGCGTTTACAACTAGGACAACTGTGTGGAACCGAAATGGATCAAATAAAAGGGAAAATAAAGGAGGAGAGGGATGAGGGCTTATGAAAAAGACAGACGAGCCGTGCAGTGAGCAGAGGGAGGGCGGCAGTGGGTTAAAAAGTAACAGAGGTTTTATTGTTTATGACTCTCGTGCAATGGGAGGAGGGAGACACTGTGAGCACTAGCCTGGCACAGAGAGCAGGCCTCAGGCCAACCTCTACCCTGCAGACAGAGAATACCCTAGCCTAGAAACAGCACATATGCGCATGTGCAAGCAAACACACACACACACACACACACACACACACACACACACACACACACACACACACACACACACACACAGTCCTGACATCATTTAAAAAACATGAGCCAACATAAGTGCAAAATCAAACCTCAAAATGAATCTTAAAATGAATCTTTCAGATTTTCAAACCCCCACACAAGATTAATAAGACACGTCAGAGTGTTTAACTTCACATATTTCCTGACATTAAATGTGATGCCAAAACACAGAGCACAATTTAAGGTTACCTGCTAGAGAGATATGGGCTGATGATCTCAATATGTAAGGTCTCTGCAATTAGGCTGTGCATATGCCCTCTCTCTCCCTCTTTAACTCTCTCTCTCTTTCATTCGTTCCTTCTCTTTCTTGCTCTCTCTCTCTCTCTCTGACAGATTTTAACCAAATACCAGCAAACAAGCAATTATTTCTGGCAGCCGGAGCCCGTGGTTCCTTTCCAAGAAAGCGAAAGACCAGAGGGAGTGGGGGTGGATGAAGTCACCCTCGCAGATGGGATTTAAATCAATATTACATTATATGTCCTTATTTATTAAAAAAAGAAGCAAGAAACCAACCAAAAAGGGGCCTGAAAACGTTTAACACTACTCAACAGTGACGGAGTAATTGCTTTTAATATATACATTTTTCATCCCCTTTCTACTCCATCACTATTGTAATTTCCGCCTCTCCCACCCCCTTGTCCTATTTAATTCCTTGAAGTCACTGCAATCTTTTCTGTATAAAATTATACCTAAAGAAAAAAATGAAGCTGCCAAGCATTGAGTTCTAACAGAAACCATCTGGAATAAAGTTTAGAAAAAACAACCTTAGTTAAGCTTTCAAGGAAGAGGAGGGAGATGAAGAGTGTAGGACAAAGAGCAGCAGATGTACTGATAGAGAAGGTTAAGAGATGCTGCTTAAATGTGTTCTGCATCTATATATACACATCCATACCTACGGGGGGGGGGGGGGGTGAATAAGGCTAGATGATAAAAAAAAAAGAATTCAGTGTGCATTGAATATCATTCATTTGTGCATACCAACTTATGCATCAACTACATATAAGAATTTCCAGGAAATGAATGAATGGCCAACAGGTTTTGGGAAATTCTGTGTTATAAACAACAAAATAATTCTGAGTTAAAGATTTTCCCAAATTTACAACACATTTTTTTCTATTTCTCCACTGGAAAATCTGACCTACTAGTCCAAGCTGTCACTCACCCACTCTACTACAGTGGTGGTATTTTACAGTAATCCAGGCCTCAGTAATTATCCTAATAACCTAATAATTTGTGCACAATAAACTGAATAAAATCTAGTTCCCGAGTGGCCTTCGGATTCCCGTAGAACACATGGGGACCGTGGAAGTCATGATTATGTTGCTATTTCGTTATGCGGATGAACTCTATCATCTATCTCTCATCTCGTTCCGGAGTGTCACACATTTTTCCACACGTTCATTCAAGCTGGGTTTTGGACTGCAGCTTACACAGAACCACAGAAATCAGAAGGTGGATGCATGGGGTGTTTATGGTGAATGCTGCAAGCTAAGGGCAAAATAAAGCCATCTGCTTGACTTGTTACCTACCTGCTTCTGTTCTTCTTTATTATACCACAGCGTTGTGTTGGGTTCTCGGGTTTTGATTGGTATAAAGGTGTAAAATTCTATAATTCTGTATATCATGTTATCATAATACAATCAATCTACTGCTTTAACGTTTCTAATGTATCAGCTTATTCGTAGG
Organism: Tachysurus fulvidraco; assembly: GCF_022655615.1. Lineage (NCBI taxonomy): Eukaryota > Metazoa > Chordata > Actinopteri > Siluriformes > Bagridae > Tachysurus > Tachysurus fulvidraco. The sequence goes on from NC_062532.1 coordinate 11,602,396, forward strand.
GACTTATACTACATTATACATGATCATTGGTTAGCTATGTGCTAAGTGGATATAAAAAACATAAGAAAATGTATGGTTAATACTTTGATATGGTAAAACGTTCTGTAAAAAAGGTTTATGGAAGTGAATTAGTGCATTGTAATGGTTTTCCATCATGGGAGAAAACTTCAGGCTTTTCAGTTCTTTGGTATTATTATATTTTTTTGTCTTATTAAATTCAGCAGGAAGAAAAAAAAGGAGAGGCTGGTGAGGAAATGGCTGTTACTATCAACTGTAACATAAGTGATGTCAGATATTAGCTGACATTAGCTTTTCTCGTGGATGTTCCACATTTATAAACCTAACTCTACGCAGTTAAAACAGTCTGATGTTCTTAACACAATGAAAGTTAATAACTTTTGAAAGCTGCCTTATGTGTAATACTAATACTAATACTAATACTTCTGGGTGTGTGGTTATTAGCAAATAATCCACTTAGCATGACGTTCTATGATACAGTTTTTTGCTGCTGATATTTGTTATATGAGCCTGGTCATTGTTTAGATCGCACACTATTTTTTATTTATTTTTTTTATAAACAGCATTAACTTTAGACAAACAATTAGCAGCACATCATATTTCACGTCACTATGCTAAGATTAAGAAACATACACATGAAGACAGACAGACGGACAGACAGACAGGCAGACACACAGTGTTTCCTTACCTGTGGTTGGGTTGTTAGGTCCGCAGCACATGGAAGAGATAAAAGAGATAAAAGAGACATGCTGGTGAGAATCGTGACTGTAACATGGCAACTTTTTTTTCCTAGTGAGCAGTGTGTTATGCTTCAGGCTAGCGTGTGGCTTTAAGTGGTGCTGCTATAGAAAATGAAAGGGCTGGCTGGTGGTGCTCGGAGGCGTCGGGTGAGAGAAATGCTCCCGTACGTGTGTAAGTGTGATAGTGTTTCAGCGGCAGCGAGAGTCTGTGTGTGAGCAACAAATCTTAATTGGGCCTTTTGTTTTTTAGCTCCATCTGTGGCTTATCAGCGCCGGAGAAAATACAAGGTGTTGCGAAACATAAATTGCCTACGTTTGGTTACGAGCAGTTTGTTTCTGCCTAACACAGCGAGAGAGAAATGAGAGACTTACACAGTCTAACAGTTTCACACAGATACTCCACAGCTGTATAAGATGTTCCTGGGCATTCATGGAATCAAAATCACATCTACAGTATAAGCAAGGCATGAGAACAGATTCTCAAACCAAAAAACTGTTTCAACCAACCCACTGCTTCTCTGTAACCAAAGCTATCTATACAATTAGCTAGGGAACAACAAACAACACAAGAGCTTTCCCAAACAACCGCAACCCCTCATACAGACATGCTGTTAGCATCACTGTTAACTTTATTAAAAAGCTTGTTTGTGGGTTTTCTAAATAGAGTGGAGTTTCTTGCCTAACACTCTGGCCTGCTGTCAGAAGAATGCCAGAGTATTGTATAAAGCAGGGGGCCACAAATCTTTAACATTTAGGGACTCCTTTAACTCGTAAAAAATAAAACATGATGCTTATACAGATTTATTTTACAATCAAACTATTCAAATATTTAGATGTATTATAAATATATATCAAAATTGTCCAACAATTTTGTTAAAAGTGATATTGTAGGCAGTATTATGTACAAGCATAGCACTGATGTTTTTCCCATGCCTCAAGGTACTTCGGTTTCATTCTCCAGTGCAGAGACATGTGTTGTAGGCTGATTGGCACCTCTAAATTGTCCATAGTGTGTGTGTGTGTGTGTGTGTGTGTGTGTGTGTGTGTTCAGTGTGGTGTACCCTGCCTACTGAGGTCTATAGAACAGGCAGAGTAAAAATGGATGGATAGATGGATGGATGGATGGACGGATGGATGTATAATACGTTCAATACTATTATTTCAAATAAAAAAATAGATAAAAGAAAAATCACTATGGTTCACTGAACTGTGGTGGTCCCTTGACACAATATGTATTTATTTTTAAATGCAAATGGTTTTTTGCATACTTAAATACTCTAAAGTAAACAAAATCATTATTGTGTGCCTTTTAATATGTTAATAATAGTCAATCTACTAACAGTACAGAAAAAAACCAATATGCATATCTGTGCGGGAAATAAAACATTTAAAAAAAAGCCACAGATGTGTTTGAATGACTTGTTCATTTCTGCCGAGGTCGAAGGATTAAAAATGTAGAACAGAATTCCTGCTGTAGCACGGTTCGGTTACTCTTGATTAACTAACTACACTGCTATGTGTTTATGATGTTGTTTAGAAAACCTATCTAACTGCTGTGGTTTTCAACGTATTCAAGCTCCTTCACTTTTTACACACTTTTTAAATGGTTATAGATCCAATATAAAATGGATTAAAGTAATTTTCTGGTGATTCAATCATCAACCTATTCTCACAAAAGAACTACAACAAACAAAATACCCTTTACAAGCAAATTATCAGCACTAAGAGTCAAAGTTCTGGCCTGTTAGTGGTCCAGTGACAGGATCATGTGCTCTCAGTTCCGGTCCCAAACCTGGATGAAATGGGAGGGTTGCACCAGGAAGGGTATCCGGCGTAAAACCTGCTCCAAATCTGATATGCACACCATGTGATCCGCTGTGTCGACCCTGAACAGGGAGCAGGTGAAAGACTGATTTTTGATGCTCCGACTTTAATGCTCTGAATGCCATGATCTACATCAATTTATTCGACCAAGTTAACTTCTACCACTTTGCTGTTTCAAAACTATAAAAACTGATGTGTAATAAATAATTTTTACCTATTTTACCATACTGAGTAATAGGTTCATGAAGTAAGCCTCAATCAGGCTCGCAAATCACAGTAATGTAGAATGAAAATGTTAATGCACTACCACCTGACTTTTGAGCCCGAGTGTGGTAGCTTAATGGTTAAGGTGATGGACTATTGATCAGAAGGTCGTGAGTTTGAATCCCCAGGCTACCAAGCTGCCACTCCTAGAAGCAACGCCCCTAAACAATTGCCCGGCTGTTTAAAATGAGATAAATGTAAGTCACTCTAGATAAAGGTGTCTGCCAAATTCCATAAATGTATGCTTAAGATGTAAAATGTTTGTTTGAGTGTGTGGTAATGGATGCTCAGATTGGACACTGGTTAGAAAGGTGTGTATAATGTCCCACTACCAAAAGCCAAAACTTCAGAGAACTCCCAAATTGTGTTAAGACACTAATCAAGCCAAGAGTAGGAAACCCTGGAGTACACACATTATGTAAATTAAAGACTTTTGGAAACACCAGGACTTTTCCTAAAGTTGGAGTTTTTAATTTATTTGAATTCCTACATAAAAAAACATATATATTTAAGAGTATTAAACATTATTTAGTTCATATCCAACTTAAAGGGTTCATCACCTCATCTCTCTCACGCAAATGCTATTCAGCTGCACTCAATATACCCTCTCGATATACCAACACACGCCATGAACAAACTAAATATTTCTGAGAATATTTCATTTATTAGCAAAATATCATGTTCCACTTGGTGGAGCTGTAGCACCCAAAGCACACCCTTTTCCCTGCACCCCTGCACATCCGCCATGCCATGCCAACGTTTATATTTAATATAATATGAGGAGTCCTTCAACTGTCCAGGTGTGGCAGTCGTTCACAGACAGATGCTCTTAGGACAGACTTTTTCATACCAGGTTTTTATTGAGAGATCTACCAGCTTATAGAGTAGAAGTGATGTAGAGCTGTGACACAGAGCAGAACTCCAGTGAGCGAGAGAAGGAAGAAGGAGTAGAGGAGAGGAGAAAGTGCGAGGGGGAGAGGCGAGCACGGTTGATTTAACCTCTGACCCTGGCACACTTCACACAAGCCACTTCAAACCCACCCCACTAACCAGAGAAGGAGGGGTGACGCCTCGACTGACACACTGCCCCTTTCCTCCTCTCTCAAGCTCTTAAGCTGCTAGATTTACAAAGCCAATAAATAAAGAACTTGAGTTTATTCTCATCCGACTCACCCTGATTTATCACGCATTAAGCTGAATATGCAAGCTTTTATTTCTTGTTGGTTTACAGATAGAATCTAGTGAATCAAATCATAACCCTGGGGATCATGGTTGGTAAATGTGCATCATCAGTATTTCTTTACGCTCCTTATCTTATTCGCGTATTCACTTTATTGCAGCGGTGAATAATTTCCTGTTCAACAGAGACACGGGTAGATATTTAACTTTATTACACTCTACAAGTGACCCTGTCAGCCTTGCAGCAGTTTTTCCCTCTGTGTGTGTGTGTGTGTGTGTGTGTGTATGTGTGTGTGTGTGTGTGTGTGTGTGTGTGTGTGTGTGTGTGTGTGTGTGTGTGTTTGTGTGTGTTTCCATTCGGGCCATTCTTTGAGCTAGAGTTCTGTATCATCTGTGTAAATAAAAAGAGAAATAGAGCGACAGAGCTGTGCAAATTTGATCTGATTGTGCAGAGAGGAGTTCCATACAGTCTCCTCTCATAATTCTCTGCAATAAAGAATCCCAGACACACACACACACACACACACACACACAAAGTTGCACAGTGTTTAGACATACATGTACACATAAGCTCATACACACATGCATTTAAACGATCTCACTTACTTGCACACATGCAGTCAAACCAAAAACAAATGTGTACAGACTAAACATTGTCACACTGAATTATGATGCTTTTGTACACATGCCATTTGCAGTAAATCTTTAAATAACACTAAAACCATTCGGGGGCAGAGGTGTGAGTGGTGTATATATTCCAGCAGAGAGATTTAGTAAACTTTATACTACAGTATTAAGAACATAAAAAACACTATGTCTACAATTTAAATACTGCAGTTGAAACTACCAATAAAAGCTACCGATAGAAACCTGTTAAGCAAAAAATAAAGGCAGTATCCAATCAGATCTCTGAAACACTGTTCGAAACAATGGCAAAATGGCTTCTTGTTCTTACTGTACTGCATGCTCACTTCATTGCCATTGATGAATATTTGTGATTAACGACTCAAATGAATTAGTTCACTGCCATGTTACTTTAATCCGAAAAACACTTTAACTAGAGTAATTAGTACAAATGATTCTGAGAGGTTAAAAAGAAGCTGATGTTTAATTGTTCAATATGGGAAAATAAAGTGTGCCTTCATTTATTTCAGTTCCTACATCAAGCAACTTCAAGCGTCAGTTCAGTCAAAATATTTAGGGACCGTGTGCAATGAAATAAAATAAAAGTATGTGCAATTTTCTTTTTTTGCCTTTAACACCTAGGACAGATGGTTCAGACAGGTAGTTGGTAGTTAAATGTTTCCTCTTTCCTCACTCAGCTCTAAGTGAAAGTAGCGCTCTGTGGTCATATTTCCTTTCCTCTATCAGGCTGCAGCAAGCTTGAAAAGGCCAAAGGCTGTTTACAACTCGCACATAATTGATCTTATCTGCTGATGAGGAATGCTTAGTGTGCTGAGAGACTACTGTAAACACAGGAGTGCAGGAAAGAAAGAGAGTGTGTGTATGTGTGTGTGTGTGTGTGTGTGAGAGAGAGAGAGAGAGAGAGAGAGAGAGAGAGAGAGAGAGAGAGAGAGAGAGAGAGAGAGAGAGAGAGAGAGAGGGAGGGGCATACTGACTAATAAAGTAATAAACTATCACTGAGCCTGTCTCAATTAAACCTGGCTCTGGTTTGGGGCAAGGGATAAAAAGGGCATGATAAGAAGTAAGCCCATAGCACAAGCCGACACACACACACACACACACACACACACATAAAATGCTTACAAATCATCTGAAAATCATCAGACGCACAGCAAACATCCACGGCATGAGCTCAACGGAGAAACGTTGATGCCGGCCAAAACTGATGGAAATAGTGTGGATGGAAATGTGTGTAAATGTGAAGGTTCTGAGGTCGGGAGTCGACGGATCATTAGAAAATGTTCCATGAACATTCCTTAAGACTCCAGTCAAATGTGCAAAAGTACTGTTAACAAGTGATCAGAACGCTAAGCTAATGGAGAATGCATTTACCAGAACTACTGGAATACACCAGAGCTTTGAAGAAAAGTGTGTGTGTGTGTGTGTGTGTGTGTGTGTGTGTGTGTGTGTGTGTGTGTGTGTGTGTGTGTGTGTGTGTGTTTGTGTGTGTGTGTGTTAGGAATGAAACAAACAATTCATAGTTATTTTTAACTGCATTTTGTCTTGAAACATTTTCTATCAAGGTGCAAAGTGTTTTTATCTAGAATTTTTTTCAAATTCAACAGTACCGCTTGAGACGTTTCAAATGAATAAAACCATTTTTCCAAATTGAATGCATTTAAATATGAACTAAACTTTACAATTATCTTTCCAGTGGAATGAAACTTTTTGCCGAATGCACTAATGATATATAAACCATGGTGGGGATTATATAAACGTAACTTTCTTAAAACCCTTAAGGTAATGTTTTCTTGCCACTAATATTGAATTCAACTTGTTGGATGTAGATTTAAATACAGTACTTATTGCATAAGCCAGAGGTGATTTAGGTCCTTAATAAGCAAGCCAGAGTGGACATGAAAAACTCCATGAGACTTGAGGAAAAAACCTGATACAGAAGTTTATAAAATAAATAAATATATGCATATGAATACCTCATTTTTTTATTTAAAAAAAAAGAAAAGAAAAAAAAACAGACACAACGAGCAAAAACAAAATCATGATGAAAAATAAAATTCAGGACAAATTTCCAGATTTCCCTCGAATCGTGAGCTGCTGAAAGTTTCCTATCCTCAGTGCATGTGGCACAAGAGCATGGGCATAGCTCCATCATCTCTCTCATTCACACATACCACAGCTAAATGATTCACGCACACACACACACACACACACACACACACACACACACACACACACACACACACACACACACACACACAGCACTGTAAACACAGCTGGACTGGCGATAGGAAAACAGAGTCTCCCCTAAGCTATGTTCTCCTAATGACCCTTCCGTCATTCTCTGTGTGTATGTGTGTGTGTGTGTGTGTGTGTGTGTGTGTGTGTGTGTGTGTGTGTGTGTGTGTGTGTGTGTGAGTGTGTGTGTATGAGTGTGAAAATTTTGGCCAAGATTGTGTGGCTTCAGAAAGACAGTAACCTGTCAAACACATGAAGAGAGCCACAGCCATGAAGTGCACACACATACACCTGCTAGTGTACACACTCAAGTATATTGTGTTAAGACATGTAGTGACATTACAGTATGTGATTTTCTGTCTCAATATCTCTCTCTCTCTCTCTCTCTCTCTCTCTCTCTCTCTCTCTCTCTCTCACGAACACACACACACACACACACACACACACACACACACACACACACACACACACACACACACACACACACACACACACACAAATCCAGTCAACTGCAAATGGTCTGCTGACTCCAACCCTGATCCTTTCTGCCTTGTCCAAATCTAAACAAAAGAAACATCTGGTCTGTCTCTCCTCCTGCCTGCACTTTCCTCCTTCACCATCATCCCTCTTTCTGGCCCTCACTCTTTTAGTCTTCTTCTTTACGTTGCTGGGGTTGAGGGTCACAAATGAAGCTACAATTTGGGACTTTCAATTGTGTTGAACTCTTTTTTCGTGTGTGCGTGTGTGTGTGTGTGTGTGTGTGTGTGTGTGTGTGTGCGCAGAACATGTGTATTAAATTAACATGCACTGAATATGATATGGAGGCCTACAATGTTTCAGATGAAAAGCTTAGATTCAATCAAATCGTAGAAGTCAATATTCAAAATATAGAACAAAAAAAAAATGCCATGTGACCATCGTCATTTTAAATCGAGAACTCAAAGAAAGGCACAACAATAAACACGTAATTAATGAAAGGATAAAAATATATATTAAAAAAAGTCTGATGTTTGATTGAATTATCGTGTTATAAATTCAACAAAAGCATAAACTATCTTTTAGGTTAAATAAATTGGCAGCTGACAAAATGGAGTGTATAGCTACATCTGAAATGTTATGCTTACATATTCACCATTTTCCCATTAGATTAACCGCTGTGGTTGTCTCGATTAAACCTTTAAAGCTCTGACCTGTATCACTTTCTTAACCCCTTCACCTTCCACTTGCTGTCAGCGGTGTACAGAATGATGTTCTTTACTCTCGTACCTTCATATTCGGCTTAGTTACTGAATTAAGGCTGCTTAATGAATAAGTAACTGATTAAATAACTGATTAATTTCCATCATTTAATCAATAAGATGCAATCTGTTACTTTGTAAATAATGCTAATGATTTTTTATTCTTTTTTTTATTATTTTCTTGTGCACTTTTTGTTTTTAAAGCTCTCAACTACCCAAACTATATTATATGATTATGTGGCTTCATAACCAATGTTTAATTACTCATATTTATTATTAATCACCACAGACACACATTCAAGCACAAACTTACATACTTACCCAACACACACACACACACACACACACACACACACACACACACACTCACACTCACACTCACACACACACACACACACACACACACACACACACACACACACACACACACACACTCAGGAGGGTGGAAGGAAATATGTCAAATTAAAGTAAAAAAATATTCTCTGGCTTTTCAAGAACACTGAGAGCCAAAGCCACAGGAAAGCTGATGAATCCTCCTACTAACACACACTTGGAATGAAAAGTGGAGATGGTGTGGCCTCAGTCGTGTCACTCTGTGTGTAGTTTTGTTTGTGTGTGTGTGTGTGTGTGTGTGTGTGTGTGTGTGTGTGTGTGTGTGTGTGTGTGTGTGTGTGTGTGTGTGGTTGCTGGCTTAAAACTGCTGGCCTAAAAGTGGACATGAAAGTGGCTATGTTTTTCTAACCTGTCAAAGCTACATAATCGTATAACTCTGTGTGTGTGTGTGTGTGTGTGTGTGTGTGTGTGTGTGTGTGTGTGTGTGTGTGTGTGTGTGTGTGTGTGTGCGTGTGTGTGTTGGGTTCAGGTGAATGTTTGCCTTTAGAGTCACAGGTCAGCATGAGGTCAAGCGCCCTTTCTTAGTCTTAGCCTCACACATCTGGAGCCAAAGTTCTATTTTTACGCAGCAGCTCTTCTCCCTCGCTCCCCCTGTCTTCCTCATGCTTCTCTCTCTCTTTCTCTCTCGTCCCCACATCCATCCATCTTTTTCCCTTTGATATAAAAACATTCCTCATCTCCAGTATCGTTGTGGAGAAACCTGCTGCTTACTGTCAGGGTTTTAAATCGATAGCAAATGTGAGGACAGATCTCTCTCCCCATCTCATTCTCTCTGGCATAAGGTTCAGTAATACGTGGAACATTTTCTTGGCTGCACTGTACTGTGTTTTTATGTTTCTGAAGGTGTTTTCTTTTACATTTAAGGCCCATGTGTTTTTGGAGAATTCAGAGGGGAGGAAAAAAAGGTTTCGGCAGTCTAAGAGTCTGCTTTGGTATAAAGTGTGAGTCACTGACTTAGTTTAGAAAAAAAAAAAACAACAAAAAAAAAACACAAAGGAATAATGCATTCATTTCACACACACACACACACACACACACACACACACACACACACACACACACACACACACACACACACACACACACACCACACAGACGCACAATATAGGGGACATGTTCCAAACCTGGTTATGCTCAGCTGCTTGTGAACATAAATCATAAACCACTTTCCATATCATGCGCCGGCTTCGTGGCTTTTTTTTACTGCCAAATTACATACCGAGTTCCTTCAGTACAATATAGACTCCTACATCATCTTCCGGAGAGGACATTTTAGGTGAAAGTATAAACTTTATTTCTGCGCCAATATAAATATATCAAATTAAATTAAACCCTCAATTACTCCAGTTAAAGATTAAATCATGTTGTCCTGGGATTAGTACTCCATGGCTGCTTTTCATTCTAAACGACCATCTAAAACCTCCTTTATGATACAGACTGCTCTACATTTCAGAGAGTTATGGAACAGTTCCTCTCCACACTGAATCTCATGGATGAATCTGCTGTTTCCTGTGCAGTGTGTGTGTGTGTGTGTGTGTGTGTGTGTGTGGCTTATGGATGGGTTCCTGCAGGCCCTGAGGCTCCACACTGCAGCATGGGTCCTGCGAGGCTGTTGGACTGAGCCTGTGTGTTTGTGTTGGCCACCAAGCAGCATTCCACATGTCTTTGTGAGTTCTACAGCCCTGACCTCAGGAGACCCACCGAGTCCGGCGGCACGAATCAGCCCGCAGCCGTCGCCTGTCACTGGGCTGGAGAAATCGCTTCGAATCCCCTATTGATCCCCTATTTTCCAGGAACCTGGGATGCATGTTATGGTCAACTACAACTAAAATTATAAAATTGGAAGAACATTTCTATTCTATTAACTTCTATTATTCTATTAAAAAATAATAATAATTTTGATTATATAATATTACATTATATTATTTTTTGTTTATAAAAAACATGTATTAGGTGTACAGATAATTCTAACAATGTAAATAAATAAATAAATAAATAAATAAATAAATAAATAAATAAACTTATGGTACATTCTATATCCTACAAAAGTGTAACTATTTTTATAACTAAGTTATTTATAACTTATAACTAAGTTATTTACATTAATTACATTATTTACATTCTATATATGAAATAGCACTGTGTTATAACAGTAACATAATCGAATTAGTTACAAATTATTTTGTCATATAAAGAACCTTATAAAGAGACTTGTTTTGATGTGTAGATGTCAGGGATTCATTTATACACTTTTTTTTTGCTGAATAAAATGAAGTAAATCTGGGACGAGATTCCCAGTAACACAGTAACACAGAGATTCCCAGTGAGACTGGTAAAGAGAGAGTGTTTAGCATGACATTTGCTGTCTTATTTTATTTTTATTTTGTGCTGCGTTGTTTTTCTGGGAAATCTATCACTGATCGTTTCTTTTTATCAAGAATTTTAATTATATAACACACAATCCGTTTACACGATTGGCAAGAAAATGGTTCTGGACAATGCATTTGCTCCATTTAACTGCCAGTTGTTGATTTAAACTATGAATCTGCTCCTGACTGAGCAACACGACAGAAAAGCTTTAGCAGTAAAAATGCTAGGGATAAAATCTGTAACTCGGACTCCAGGAGAGCAAAATTAGCCGTGCACTCAGAGTGTGAATGATGGTATTACACACTCGCTATCAATCACAGTGACATTAGCCAATCATGTGTGTCTGTGTGTTCGTGTATGTGGAAGAGGGCAGAGTGTGCTTTGCTATACAGTATATTGCACATTGAGCAGCAGATTGAAAAGATGCAGTTGGTTGGTTTTACATGTCTTGGAGGAAACATATGTTAGCTGTAACTGAATGTTAGCTGTTGTATGATAAGGGCGAGCTGGCCGGTGAAAATGGGGTGAAAAAAGTTCATATCTTTTTAAAATTTATAAGTAAGTTTAGCTAAGTCTTTAGGAATTTATAGAGTCAGAAGTATTAAGCAAAATATCTAAGTAAGACTGATGGCAAAATATTGACTTTTGCGTCTTTTGACTCACTAAACTCAGAAATTTAGTTTCAGCAAAAATGAAAATTGAAAGTTATTTTTTTATGCTAACCACAGAATATATAAATGACAGTATGACTTTATCATTCAAACCATACAAAGATAAATACTGATAAAATGTGGAAAGCATACTGTATATATATATAAGCACATTTATATAAAAACAACATAATATTCAGTAAAAAAAAAAAAAAAAAGACTTTTATATTCCAGCTGAACGACTTTCAGACTTTTAAAGACATTTGCAAAAGTTGTGGTGAGTTCTGTTTAGAGAGGCAGAGCTAATGCTGAAAGACAATAAAAGAAAAGGAATAAATGTTATAACCGAAACAGGCTCTGTAATGTGTAACAGATGTTAAGGAGAGAGAGAGAGAGAGAGAGAGAGAGAGAGAGAGAGAGAGAGAGAGAGAGAGAGAGAGAGAGAGAGAAAGAAGACATTCTTTATACTGTTAGTCATGAAATCTTCCAAAAGCCGCAATCAATCAAATCAGCCCTGCCCATGGATCATCTTTTCGACCCTGAGTGAGGCACAGGGGGATGTTTACCTTGATCCACCTGATCTAAGAAGGAAGGCGGATGAAGAAGGAGGGGGAAAGACAAAAAAAAAAAAAAAAGCTACAGTAATCTCACAGTCAGGGAACATTCAGTACTCTAAACTAGATTTACCTGCCCTGTGTCCTCAGCTGAACCTGCTCTCGATCAGGTGACACCATATCTCTCCATGTCTCTCTTTCACTGTCTAAGTCAAGTTTTAATTACTTGGCCATTGGCTTACATTTTTATCAAACAAAACTGTTGTGGTCGTTCATTCTGCCTTGTTCAGTTCGTCTTTCTCTTAAAACTCACAACTCGATCAGGGCTGTTTACACAAAGCGGGTCAGTGACACTAATGAAATTTCGCTGTTTAATGAACACTTGTAAATCTTCAACTCCCGACTCCAGCGGTGTCTTTATTCACGTGTGGCGTGACTGAAACTTAACTGTAGGAGTCAGTAGGGCAATGGGTCATGTGGGCCCTAGACTTCAGGAACGCAAACACAATAAGTGCTGGCAAGCAGCTACGGGACACAACAATGTACCGCCACTCGTATTTCTTAATACAAGACTGAAGCGTCTGCCATTTCACCATAACAGCTTAACATTGCACATGTACATGTCAAGGAATGGCACTTTCCAAATTTTTATAAACAACAACAGACAGAGTGAGCGTGGAAAAAGAGACAGGGGAAACAAATGCTGTTAGAGACAGATTTGGAGGACAGTGTAAAGAGAGCCAAGAAAAAGTAAAAGTGGCTTTAAACCGGCAATAATGAGAAGCCTCAGTGCCACCCACTGACCACATTAAGGCTGGAGTAATAGAAGGCTGTAGTAATGACATACATATTACAGGGGGTGTGTGTGTGTGTGTGTGTGTGTGTGTGTGTGTGTGTGTGTGTGTGTGTGTGTGTGTGTACATATTTAGATTCTCTAAAATGTAGATGGAATGATACACACCTCTGTGTTCAGGAGTACAACTGGTGGGCATGTGTGTGTGTGTGTGTATCTGAGTGTGTGTGTGTGTGTGTGTGTGTGTGTGTGTGTGTGTGTGTGTGTGTGTGTGTGTGTGTGTGTGTCTGTGTCTGAGTGTGTGTGTCTGAGTGTGTGTGTGTGTATACATATTTAGATTTGCTAAAATGTAGATGGGATGATACACACCTCTGTGTTCAGGAGTACAACTGGTGGGCATGTGTGTGTGTGTGTGTGTGTGTGTGTGTGTGTGTGTGTGTGTGTGTGTGTGTGTGTGTGTGTGTGTGTGTGTGTGTGTGTGTGTGTGTGTGTGTGTTTAGGCAGTTACACAAAAAATGACTGAATTCATGATATTTTGTCATATGATTTGTGATTTCAAACATTATGTAGATGTTTAAGATCCCTAACAAAAACATCTCCAGAATGTTCAGTTATTTAAATCAACATTAAACAAACAAAATCAAGTTACATGTTGAGTCATAAAAATATATAAAATGTACAATAAAATACGTTTCTATCTCTGCATTAAATGAAAGTCATATTAATATAATCATATATCTATACTTAAAATCTTGACTGTAAAACACCATCAGAAAAGAATGTCACATACCTGTGACATACAGTAAATAAACGCCTTGTCATTCTGATTCGTCAGCCAAGGGATGGTTGTGTGCAGGAAGACACACACCGAAACAAGTGCTGACAATTATCAGTTACTGACTACTATTTTTAAAACATAATAAAAGTTCTTCTCCAGTTTATGTTCAGGTGACGGAGATACGTGCTGCAGCATGAACCCCGCTGACTGAGAAACAAAGCTTTACTGCATGTGTACACAGGAGTGTGTGGCAGCGTTACTACTAATAATCGTGGAAACGCTGTTTTTCTATAATGAATAAAAAACAGTTTACTGCTTTTATGATGATGTTAACCTGAATAATACATTTATAATAACAAAATCGACGCTACACCGTTTCATTTGAAAAGACAGAAAAAAAAACGTGTGCTTTCGTGTATCTTTACTGTCCGCCTCCTTTGCTGCTTTTGATGGACAGCTAAGATCGCTCGGGGTTTTCCCAAGTTTATTTCATTGGTTCTCACGAGCAGTTCCAATTAAGAATAACAAGCCCTTTATTTTAAATGCTTTGAACATAGCAAGTTAGCAAATCCTGAGATACAAGTTTCATAATACAATGTAATGAGTTAGCTAAGAAAATATACTGTTTAGTGTCCAACATTTAAGGTATTCAAGGTATTTAAGGTATTTAATGTCCAATATTTTAGGTATTCACACTATATATTTTATTCATTTAATTTAATTTATCTATCATCTATGTATCTATGTATCTATCTACTTATTTTATTTTCTTATTTATATTGTTGCGATCAAATTAGAATTACAAACAGAAAACACTGTGCAAAAAAAAAATGGTTAATTCAAATTTGAAAACAGTTAAACTTGAATTTTTATATTTAAACAAACAACTACAGGTATAAATTCATTACGAAAAGCAGTCTAAATATGTTCACACTGAATGTGTGTGCGTGTGTGTGTGTGTGTGTGTGTGTGTGTGTGTGTGTGTGTGTGTGTGTGTGTGTGTGTGTGTGTGTGTGTGTGTGTGTGTGTGTGTGTGTGTGTGTTTTCCAAGCAAGGCATGTGTAGGACATGGCTGTTTACTAAGCAGGCCAGAGAGAGATCTGTGCAGTCTGCAGTGTGGGGTGAGAGCCGAAAGCGGAGACGACAGCAATGCTGCTCTTTTTCACAAACACCTTGTGAAAGAACACCACCACAAAGACTCACTGTGTTAAAGAGCAATTCATTGAAAGGTCTAGTCAGGACACCTCCAGGGGGACAGCACAGAAAGAGAGAGAGAGAGAGAGAGAGAGAGAGAGAGAGAGAGAGAAGTGGGGTGGGGGTGGGTGGTTTGGGGGGGTCTGTACTGTAGTTGGGAAACATCTATGTTGGTTCAGCACAGAGAGAGAGAGAGAGAGAGAGAGAGAGAGAGAGAGAGAGAGAGAGAGAGAGAGAGAGAGAGAGATGTGTGCAACAGTTTGCATTGCGTCAGGATGTCAGATACTATTAAAAACAGATGAAAAAATGAAGCACAAGTTTCAGTTACCTTCAGGGTCAGCTTTGCCTTCATGCAAATCCTGGCGAAGGACTAATGCTAAGAGGTTACTGCTATAAACAATGAAACCTGTCCTACCACATAATTGAATTAAAAGCAAAACAATGATGTCACTTTTTATAGGAACTACTTCTACGGCTCCCTGTGACTCACACTGACTCGGTGACAATTCTCTTGTGGGTAAAATATTTCAAACGGTCCGCCTACGTCCATCCTCACAGGTTACTGAAGTGAAATGTTTCTTTTTAAATGTAGATTTTTATGTCATTTGCCTCGAAACTCCTTGGTTCAGTGTGACAACGTCTACTGTTCGTTGAAGGTTAATTCGATGTGTTAAGACATAATTTAATTCATTTACAAAAAAAAAAATTAAAAATACAATTTCTATTAAATAAATAAATAAATAAATAAATAAGTAAATAAATAAATAAATTAAATAAAATGGA